>NC_141028.1:19255000-19320000 GCF_052040795.2 Danio rerio | reverse complement strand
TCTAGCATGAATTAGCATGTTGTTAGCATGATTCTAGCATGAATTAGCATGTTGTTAGCATGATTCTAGCATGAATTAGCATGTTACTAGCATGATTCTAGCATGAAGTAGCATGTTGTTAGCATGATTCTAGCATGAATTAGCATGTTACTAGCATGATTCTAGCATGAATTAGCATGTTGTTAGCACGATTCTAGCATGAATTAGCATTTGACTAGCATGATTCTAGCATGAATTAGCATGTGACTAGCATGATTCTAGCATGAATTAGCATGTGACTAGCATGATTCTAGCATGAATTAGCATGTTGTTAGCATGATTCTAGCATGAAGTAGCATGTTGTTAGCATGATTCTAGCATGAATTAGCATGTTACTAGCATGATTCTAGCATGAATTAGCATGTTGTTAGCACGATTCTAGCATGAATTAGCATTTGACTAGCATGATTCTAGCATGAATTAGCATGTGACTAGCATGATTCTAGCATGAATTAGCATGTTGTTAGCATGATTCTAGCATGAATTAGCATGTTACTAGCATGATTCTAGCATGAATTAGCATGTTGTTAGCATGATTCTAACATGAATTAGCATGCTACTAGCATGATTCTAGCACGAATTAGCATGTTGTTAGCATGATTCTAACATGAATTAGCATATTACTAGCATGATTCTAGCATGAATTAGCATGTTGTTAGCATGATTCTAGCATGAATTAGCATGTGACTAGCATGATTCTAGCATGAATTAGCATGTTGTTAGCATGATTCTAGTATGAATTAGCATGTGACTGGCATGATTCTAGCATGAATTAACATGTGACTAGCATGATTCTAGCATGAATTAGCATGTAACTAGCATGATTCTAGCATGAATTAGCATGTGACTAGCATGATTCTAGCATGAATTAGCATGTGACTAGCATGATTCTAGCATGAATTAGCTTGTTGTTAGCATGATATATAGATAGATAGATAGATAGATAGATAGATAGATAGATAGATAGATAGATAGATAGATAGATAGATAGATAGATAGATAGATAGATAGATAGATAGATAGAAAGAGGTAGATAGATAGATAGATAGATAGATAGATAGATAGATAGATAGATAGATAGATAGATAGATAGATAGATAGATAGATAGAAAGAGGTAGATAGATAGATAGATAGATAGATAGATAGATAGATAGATAGATAGATAGATAGATAGATAGATAGATAGATAGATAGATAGATAGATAGATAGATAGATAGATAGATAGATAGATGGTGTAAGAGCATGAGTCAAACAAGCCAACCCCCGCCTCTCTACGATGTTCTGATGCTGAGATATAGCTGGTGCCATATCGTTGCTAGGTAAATCTGTTTTGTTGCTATGGAGTTGATTGACAGCTTAGACTGATGATGTATCAAAGCTTCTTGCCAGTATGAACAGTTAAAAACAACCCCCATGTCTCTATCACACTGCAGCATGACAATATCAGTCTGAACCTCTTTAATGGCAGTCTATGGGACAGTTGCTAGGGTGCAGTATCTGGTTGTTAGGGTGTGGCTAGACAGTTAAAAGGCCATCAGTGATTGGCTGCTGGCTAGACTGAGTTAAATGAGATCAATCATTAGTCTGTAGGACAGTCTGATGCAGAGTTATGAGCTCACAAAGTTTGATCCCATGTTAAGTCAATGAGAGTCTTTTGCAATGGAAGTCTATGGGACGGTTTCTAGGGTCCAAAAGTGGTTGCTAGGGCGTGGCCAGAAAGTTTAAAGGTGATCAGTCATTGGCAGTTTGATAGTCTGAGTTAAATGAGCCCAGTTAGAAGTCTGTGTGACATTCTGATGCGGAGTTATGAGGTCACAAAGTTTGACCCAATGTTACGTCTATGGGATTTTTCCGACGGTCCCGGGACGTTTTTCGGGAAACCGAAAGTCGGATCAGTCGGAAAGGATATAGCAACTCGAGTCAGAATAGTTCGGAGGTCTGACCCGAGTTTGATGGTCATAGCTTGAAAGGTCTAGGTGGAGATAGAGTTTAATTTTTAGTCTCAGAAGAAGAATAATAATATTAATAACTAGATTCTTAAAGTTTGAGAACAAACTTTGAGGCTGGCTTGTGAAAGCCTGACGGTAATAGTTTATTTAAACAGTTTTAAAAAGTATGAAAAGATAGATAGATAGATAGATAGATAGATAGATAGATAGATAGATAGATAGATAGATAGATAGATAGATAGATAGATGTTGTTAGCATGATTCTAGCATGAATTAGCATAATGTTAGCATGATTCTAGCATGAATTAGCATGTTGTTAGCATGATTCTAGCATGAATTAGCATGTTGTTAGCATGATTTAGCATGTTGTTAGCATGATTCTAGCATGATTTAGCATGTTGTTAGCACGATTCTAGCATGAATTAGCATGTTACTAGCATGATTCTAGCATGAATTAGCATGTTGTTAGCATAATTCTAGCATGAATTAGCATGTTACTAGCATGATTCTAGTATGAATAAGCATGTTACTAGCACGATTCTAGCATGAATTAGCATGTTACTAGCATGATTCTAGCATGAATTAGCATGTTACTAGCATGATTCTAGCATGAATTAGCATGTACCTAGCATGATTTTAACATGAATTAGCATGTTACTAGCATGATTTCAGCATGAATTAGCACAATTCTAGCATGAATTAGCATGTTGTTAGCATGATTCTAGCATGAATTAGCATGTTACTAGCATGATTCTAGCATGAATAATCATGTTGTTAGCATGATTCTAGCATGAATTAGTATGTTACTAGCATGATTCTAGCATGAATTAGCATGTTACTAGCATGATTCTAGCATGAATTAGCATGTTGTTAGCACGATTCTAGCATGAATTAGCATTTGACTAGCATGATTCTAGCATGAATTAGCATGTGACTAGCATGATTCTAGCATGAATTACCATGTTACTAGCATGATTCTAGCATGAATTAGCATGTTGTTAGCATGATTCTAGCATGAATTAGCATGTTGTTAGCATGATTCTAGTATGAATTAGCATGTGACTGGCATGATTCTAGCATGAATTAGCATGTAACTAGCATGATTCTAGCATGAATTAGCATGTTGTTAGCATGATGGATAAATAGAGGTAGATAGATAGATAGATAGATAGATAGATAGATAGATAGATAGATAGATAGATAGATAGATAGATAGTTAGAGATAGATATATAGATAGATAGATAGATAGATAGATAGATAGATAGATAGATAGATAGATAGATAGATAGATAGATAGATAGATAGATACATAGTTAGAGATAGATAGATAGATAGATAGATAGATAGATAGATAGATAGATAGATAGAGGTAGATAGATAGATAGATAGATAGAGATAGATAGATAGATAGATAGATAGATAGATAGATAGATAGATAGATAGATAGATAGATAGATAGATAGATAGATAGATAGATAGATAGAGTGCGAGCATGAGTCAAACAAGCCAACCCCCGCCTCTCTACCATGTTCTGATGCTGAGATATAGCTGGTGCCATATCGTTGCTAGGTTAGTCTGTTTTGTTGCTATGGAGTTGATTGACAGCTTAGACTGATGATGTATCAAAGCTTCTTGCCAGTATGAACAGTTAAAAACAACCCCCATGTCTCTATCACACTGCAGCATGACAATATCAGTCTGAACCTCTTTAATGGCAGTCTATGGGACAGTTGCTAGGGTGCAGTATCTGGTTGTTAGGGTGTGGCTGGAAGGTTAAAAGGCCATCAGTGATTGGCTGCTGGCTAGACTGAGTTAAATGAGCTTAGCCATTAGTCTGTAGGACAGTCTGATGCAGAGTTATGAGCTCACAAAGTTTGATCCCATGTAAAGTCAATGAGAGTCTTTTGCAATGGAAGTCTATGGGACGGTTTCTAGGGTCCAAAAGTGGTTGCTAGGGCGTGGCCAGAAAGTTTAAAGGTGATCAGTCATTGGCAGTTTGATAGTCTGAGTTAAATGAGCCCAGTTAGAAGTCTGTGTGACATTCTGATGCGGAGTTATGAGGTCACAAAGTTTGATCCAATGTTACGTCTATGGGATTTTTCCGACGGTCCCGGGACGTTTTTCGGGAAACCGAAAGTCGGATCAGTCGGAAAGGATATAGCAACTCGAGTCAGAATAGTTCGGAGGTCTGACCCGAGTTTGATGGTCATAGCTTGAAAGGTCTAGGTGGAGATAGAGTTTAATTTTTAGTCTCAGAAGAAGAATAATAATATAAACTAGATTCTTAAAGTTTGAGAACAAACTTTGAGGCTGGCTTGTGAAAGCCTGACGGTGATAGTTTATTTAGTTTAAACAGTTTTAAAAAGTATGAAAAGATAGATAGATAGATAGATAGATAGATAGATAGATAGATAGATAGATAGATAGATGATAGATAGATAGATAGATAGATAGATTAGCATGTTATTACCATGATTTTAACGTGAAATAGCATGTTGTTAGCATGATTCTAGCATGAATTAGCATGTTACTAGCATGATTTTAGCATGAATTAGCATGTTGTTAGCATGATTTTAGCATGAATTAGCATGTTACTAGCATGATTTTAGTATTAATTAGCATGTTGTTAGCATGATTCTAGCATGAATTAGCATGTTGTTAGCATGATTCTAGCATGAATTAGCATGTTGTTAGCATGATTCTAGCATGATTTAGCATGTTACTAGCAAGATTCTAGCATGAATTAGCATGCTACTAGCATGATTCTAGCATAAATTAGCATGTTGTTAGCATGCTTCTAGCATGAATTAGCATGTTACTAGCATGATTCTAGCATGAATTAGCATGTTGTTAGCATGATTCTAACATGAATTAGCATGTTACTAGCATGATTCTAGCATGAATTAGCACGTTGTTAGCATGATTCTAGCATGAATTAGCATGTTGTTAGCATGATTCTAACATGAATTAGCATGTTACTAGCATGATTCTAGCATGAATTAGCATGTTGTTAGCATGATTCTAGCATGAATTAGCATTTCACTAGCATGATTCTAGCATGAATTAGCATGTTGTTAGCATGATTCTAGCATGAATTAGCATGTTACTAGCATGATTCTAGCATGAATTAGCATGTTGTTAGCATGATTCTAGCATGAATTAGCATGTTATTAGCATGATTCTACCATGAATTAGCATGTTGTTAGCATGATTCTAGCATGAATTAGCATGTTACTAGCATGATTCTAGCATGAATTAGCACGTTATTAGCACGATGCTAGCATGAATTAGCATGATACTAGCATGATTCTAGCATGAATTAGCATGTTACTAGCATGAATCTAGCATGAATTAGCATGTTGTTAGCATGATTCTAGCATGGATTAGCATGTTACTAGCATGGTTTTAGCATAAATTAGCATGATTCTAGCATGAATTAGCATGTTGTTAGCATGATACTAGCATGAATTAGCATGTGACTAGCATGATTCTAGCATGAATTAGCATGTAACTAGCATGATTCTAGCATGAATTAGCATGTTGTTAGCATGATGGATAGATAGATAGATAGATAGATAGATAGATAGATAGATAGATAGATAGATAGATAGATAGATAGATAGATAGATAGGTAGATAGATAGATAGATAGATAGATAGATAGATAGATAGATAGATAGATAGATAGGTAGAGGTAGATAGATAGGTAGAGGTAGATAGATAGATAGATAGATAGATAGATAGATAGATAGATAGATAGATAGATAGATAGATAGATAGAAGTAGATAGATAGATAGATAGATAGATAGATAGATAGATAGATAGATAGATAGATAGATAGATAGATGGAGTGCGAGCATGAGTCAAACAAGCCAACCCCCGCCTCTCTACGATGTTCTGATGCTGAGATATAGCTGGTGCCATATTGTTGCTAGGTTAGTCTGTTTTGTTGCTATGGAGTTGATTGACAGCTTAGACTGATGATGTATCAAAGCTTCTTGCCAGTATGAACAGTTAAACACAACCCCCATGTCTCTATCACACTGCAGCATGACAATATCAGTCTGAACCTCTTTAATTGCAGTCTATGGGACAGTTGCTAGGGTGCAGTATCTGGTTGTTAGGGTGTGGCTAGAAAGTTAAAAGGCCATCAGTGATTGGCTGCTGGCTAGACTGAGTTAAATGAGCTCAGCCATTAGTCTGTAGGACAGTCTGATGCAGAGTTATGAGCTCACAAAGTTTGATCCCATGTAAAGTCAATGAGAGTCTTTTGCAATGGAAGTCTATGGGACGGTTTCTAGGGTCCAAAAGTGGTTGCTAGGGCGTGGCCAGAAAGTTTAAAGGTGATCAGTCATTGGCAGTTTGATAGTCTGAGTTAAATGAGCCCAGTTAGAAGTCTGTGTGACATTCTGATGCGGAGTTATGAGGTCACAAAGTTTGATCCAATGTTACGTCTATGGGATTTTTCCGACGGTCCCGGGACGTTTTTCGGGAAACCGAAAGTCGGATCAGTCGGAAAGGATATAGCAACTCGAGTCAGAATAGTTCGGAGGTCTGACCCAAGTTTGATGGTCATAGCTTGAATGGCCTAGGAGGAGATAGAGTTTAATTTTTAGTCTCAGAAGAAGAATAATATAGAAAAATAAAAATAACTAGACAGTAAAGTTCGTCGAGACAAACTTTGAGGCTGGCTTGACAAAGCCTGTTGGTAATAGTTTATTTAGTTTAAAAACAGTTTGAAAAAGTATAAGTAGCATGTTATTAGCATGATTCTAGCATGCATTAGCATGATTCTAGCATAGATTAGCATGTTATTAGCATGCTTCTAGCATGAATTAGCATGTTACTAGCATGATTCTAGAATAAATTAGCATGTTACTAGCATGATTCTAGCGTGAATTAGCATGTTACTAGTATGATTCTAGCATGAATTAGCATGTTACTAGCATGATTCTAGCATGCATTAGCATGTTACTAGCATGATTCTAGCATGAATTAGCCTGTTACTATCATGATTCTAGTATGAATTAGCAGGTTATTAGCATGATTCTAGCATGAATTAGCATGATTCTAGTATGAATTAGCATGTTACTAGAATGATTCTAGCATGAATTAGCATGTTACTCGCATGATTCTAGCATGAATTAGCATGTTATTAGCATGATTATAGTATGAATTAGCATGTTACTAGCATGATTCTAGCGTGAATTAGCATGTTATTAGCATGATTCTAGCATGCATTAGCATGTTACTAGCATGATTCTAGTATGAATTAGCATGTTATTAGCATGATTCTAGTATGAATTAGCATGTTACTAGCATGATTCTAGTATGAATTAGCATGTCACATAGCATGCTTAGGTGGTTGCTAGGGTATTCTGAGTGGTTGCTAAGTCGTTGCTAGGCAGTTGCTAGGGTGTCCTGAGTGGTTGCT
Organism: Danio rerio; assembly: GCF_052040795.2. Taxonomy (NCBI): domain Eukaryota; kingdom Metazoa; phylum Chordata; class Actinopteri; order Cypriniformes; family Danionidae; genus Danio; species Danio rerio. The sequence continues at coordinate 19,312,575 of NC_141028.1, read as the reverse complement.
AGGTGGTTGCTAAGATGTTGCTAGGCGGTTGCTAGGGTGTTGCTAGGTGGTTGCTATGGTGTTCTGAGTGGTTGCTAGGTGGTTGCTAAGGCATTGCTAGGCGGTTGCTAGGGTGCTCTGATTGGTTGCTAGGTGGTTGCTAATGTCTTGCTAGGCGGTTGCTAGGGTGTTCTGTGTGGTTGCTAAGATGTTGCTAGGTGGTTGCTAGGGTGTTCTGAGTGGTTGCTAAGGTGTTGCTAGGCGGTTGCTAGGATGTTCTAAGTGGTTGCTAGGTTGTTGCTAAGGTGTTGCCAGGGTGTTCTGAGTGGTTGCTAGGTGGTTGCTAAGGTGTTGCTAGGTGGTTGCTAAGGAGTCCTAAGTGGTTGCTAAGATGTTGCTAGGTGGTTGCTAGGGGGTTCTGAGTGATTGCTAAGGTGTTGCTAGACGGTTGCTAAGGTGGCCCAAGTGGTTGCTAAGGTGTTGCTAGGTGGTTGCTAAGGTGTCCTAAGTGGTTGCTAGGTGGTTGCTAAGGCGTTGCTAGGCGGTTGCTAGGGTGTCCTGAGTGGTTGCTAGGTGGTTGCTAAGGTGTTGCTAGGTGGTTGCTAGGGTGTCCTGAGCGGTTGCTAGGTGGTTGCTAAGGCATTGCTAGGTAGTTGCTAGGGTGTTCTGAGTGGTTGCTAGGTGGTTGCTAAGGTGTTGCTAGGCGGTTGCTAAGATGTCCCAAGTGGTTGCTAGGTGGTTGCCAAGGTGTTGCTAGGTGGTTGCTAGGGTATTCTGAGTGGTTGCTAAGGCGTTGCTAGGCGGTTGCTAGGGTGTCCTGAGTGGTCGCTAGGCCCTTACTAAGGCATTACTAGGCCGTTGCTAGGTGGTTGCTAGGCGGTTGCTAGGGTAATTTGGGTGGTTGCTAGGCAGTTGCTAGGGTACCCTGGTTGGTTACTAGGCAAGCCTTACATACATGCTTGATAAAACATTTATACTTAGTAAGCATTTCTAGCAAGTTACAGTACTTGGCTAGTCAATATTAGCATGTAGCTAATCACTGCTAGCATGTGTAGCATATAGGAAGTTCCGTATGCTAGCATGAGTCAAACGAGCCAATCTCCAAGTCTCTACGATGTTCTGATGCTGAGATATAGCTGTTGATGAATGGTTGCTAGGGTACTCTGTTTTGTTGCTATGGGCGAGGTTACAGAGTGCACTTGAATGTGGTTGGCTGTCTAAGTAAAATGAACCAACCCCCATGTCTGTATGACACTGCTATGCAAAGATATGCATCTTGGCCTATTTTAATGGAAGTCTATGGAATCAATTTGGGGGCGTGGCTTGTGAGCTTCATTATCATATTGAGATGCTCATTGGTTGTCTGAGTCAGATGAGCCATCCCCCAAGTCAATAGGACACTGCTAAGCAAAGATATGCATGTAGGCCAGTTATTAACATGAGTCTAGTATGAATTAGCATGTTACTAGCATGATTCTTGTACAAATTAGCATGTCATTAGCATGTTTCCAGTATGAGTTAGCATGTCATTAGCATGATTAGCATATGAGTAGCATGTTGCTAGCATGATTGGCATGTCATTAGCATGTTAGAATTATAAGCATTCGATAGCACACCTAATTACATTCTATAGGACAGTTGCTAGGGTGCAGTATGTGGTAGTTAGGGGTGTGGCTAGAAAGTTAAAAGGCCATCAGTGATTGGCTGCTGGCTAGACTGAGTTAAATGAGCTCAGCCATTAGTCTCTATGACAGTCTGATGCAGAGTTATGAGCTCACAAAGTTTGATCCCATGTTAAGTCAATGAGAGTTTTTTGTAATGGAAGTCTACAGGACAGTTGCTAGGGTGCAGTATGTGGTAGTTAGGGGAGTGGCTAGAAAGTTAAAAGCTCATCAGTTATTGGCAGTTTGGTAGTCTGAGTTAAATGAGCTCAGCCATTAGTCTATATGACAGTCTGATGCAGAGTTATGAGCTCACAAAGTTTGATCCCATGTTAAGTCAATGAGAGTCTTTTGAATGGAAGTCTACGGGACAGTTGCTAGGGTGCAGTATGTGGTAGTTAGGGGAGTGGCTAGAAAGTTAAAAGCTCATCAGTTATTGGCAGTTTGGTAGTCGGAGTTAAATGAGCTCAGCCATTAGTCTCTATGACAGTCTGATGCAGAGTTTTGAGCTCATAAAGTTTGATCCCATGTTAAGTCAATGAGAGTCTTTTGAATAGAAGTCTATGGGACAGTTACTAGGGTCCAAAAGTGGTTGCTAGGGCGTGGCTAGAAAGTTTAAAGGTGATCAGTCATTGGCAGTTTGATAGTCTGAGTTAAATGAGCCCAGTTAGAAGTCTGTGCAACAGTCTGACGCAGAGTTATGAGCTCACAAAGTTTGATCCAATGTTAAGCCTATGGGATTTTTCCGACAGTCCCGGGACGTTTTTCGGAAAACCGAAAGTCGGATCAGTCTGAGGAGATATAGCAACACGAGTCAGAATAGTTTGGAGGTCTGGAGCAAGTTTGGTGGTAATAGCTCAAAAGCTCTAGGAGGAGATAGAGTTAGAAATTTAGTCTCAGAAGATTAATAAAAAAAAAAATAAAAATAATAATAAGTTTAAATAGCATTTCAGTAGTCTGGCTTTGACAAGCCAGCCTAATAATAATAAGTTTAATAGGATAACAGTAGTCTGGCTTGCTACACAAGCCAGCCTAATAAAAATAATAACTAGATATTAAAGTTTGAGGACAAACTTTATGGTGGCTTGAAAAGCCGAATCTGAAAGTTTTAAGTGGTTTTAAAGTGTAAATAGCATGTTAGTATGATTTTAGCTTGAGTTAACATATTACTAGCATGAATTAGCATGTTAGTAGCATGATTCTTACATGAATTAGCATGTTGTTAGCATGATTCTAGCATGAATTAGCATGTTACTAGCATGATTCTAGCATGAATTAGCATGTTGTTAGCGTGATTCTAGCATGAATTAGCATTTTACTAGGCGGTTGTTAGGGTGTTTAAAGTGGTTGCTAGGTGGTTGCTAAGGTGGTGCAAGGCAGTTGCTAAGGTGGTCTGACTAGTTGCTAGGTGGTTGCTAAGGTGTTGCTAGATGGTTGCTAGGGTGTTTTGAGTGGTTGCTAGGTGGTTGCTAGGGTGGTGCTAGGCAGTTGCTAAGGTGTTCTGACTAGTTGCTAAGTGGTTAGTAAGGTGTTGCAAGGTGGTGGCTAGGGTATTCTGAGTGGTTGCTAGGTGGTTGCTAAGGTGTTGCTAGGCGGTTGCTAGGGTGTTCTGAGTGGTTGCTAAGGTGTTGCTAGGTGGTTGCTAAGGTGTCCTAAGTGGTTGCTAGGTGGTTGCTAGGGTATTCTGATTGGTTGCTAAGGCCTTACTAGGTGGTTGCTAGGGTGTCCTGAGTGGTTGCTAGGTGGTTGCTAAGGTGTTGCTAGGTGGTTGCTAGGGTGTTCTGAGTGGTTGCTAAGGTGTTGCTAGGCGGTTGCTAGGGTGTTCTGAGTGGTTGCTAGGTGGTTGCTAAGGTGTTGCTGGGTGGTTGCTAAGGTGTCCTAAGTGGTTGCTAGGTGGTTGCTAAGGTGTTGCTAGGTGGTTGCTAAGGTGCTGCTAGGCGGTTGCTAGGGTGTCCTAAGCGGTTGCTAGGTGGTTGCTAAGGTGTTGCTAGGTGGTTGCTAGGGTGTTCTGAGTGGTTGCTAGGTGGTTGCTAAGGTGTTGCTAGGTGGTTGCTAAGGTGTCCTAAGGCGTTGCTAGGTGGTTGCTAGGGTGTCCTGAGTGGTTGCTAGGTGGTTGCTAAGGTGTTGCTAGGTGGTTGCTAGGGTGTCCTGAGTGGTTGCTAGGTGGTTGCTAAGGTGTTGCTAGGTGGTTGCTAGGGTGTCCTGAGTGGTTGCTAGGTGGTTGCTAAGGCGTTGCTAGGGTGATCTGAGTGGTTGCTAGGTGGTTGCTAAGGTGTTACTAGGCGGTTGCTAAGGTGTCCCAAGTGGTTGCTAGGTGGTTGCTAAGGTGTTGCTAGGTGGTTGCTAAGGTATTCTGAGTGGTTGGTAAGGCGTTGCTAGGTGGTTGCTAGGGTGTCCTGAGTGGTCGCTAGGCCCTTACTAAGGCATTACTAGGCCGTTGCTAGGTGGTTGCTAGGGTAATTTGGGTGGTTGCTAGGCAGTTGCTAGGGTACCCTGGTTGGTTACTAGGCAAGCCTCACATACATGCTTGATAAAACATTTATACTTGGTAAGCATTTCTAGCAAGTTAGAGTACTTGGCTAGTCAATATTAGCATGTAGCTAGTCACTGCTAGCATGTGTAGCATATAGGAAGTTCCGTTTGCTAGCATGAGTCAAACGAGCCAATCTCCAACTCTCTACGATGTTCTGATGCTGAGATATAGCTGTTGATGAATGGTTGCTAGGGTACTCTGTTTTGTTGCTATGGGCGAGGTTACAGAGTGAACTTGAATGTGGTTGGTTGTCTTAGTCAAATGAACCAACCCCCATGTCTCTATGACTCTGCTTTGCAAAGATATGCATCTTGGCTTATTTTAATGGAAGTCTATGGAATCAATTTGGGGGCGTGGCTTGTGAGCTTTATTATCATATTGATATGCTCATTGGTTGTCTGAGTCAGATGAGCCATCCCCCAAGTCAATAGGACACTGCTATGCAAAGATATGCATGTAGGCCAGTTATTAACATGGGTCTAGTATGAATTAGCATGTTACTAGCATGATTCAAGTACAAATTAGCATGTCATTAGCATGTTTCCAGTATGAGTTAGCATGTCATTAGCATGATTAGCATATGAGTAGCATGTTGCTAGCATGATTGGCATGTCATTAGCATGTTAGAATTATAAGCATTTAATAGCACAGCTAATTACATTCTATAGGACAGTTGCTAGGGTGCAGTATGTGGTAGTTAGGGGTGTGGCTAGAAAGTTAAAAGGCCATCAGTGATTGGCTGCTGGCTAGACTGAGTTAAATGAGCTCAGCCATTAGTCTGTATGACAGTCTGATGCAGAGTTATGAGCTCACAAAGTTTGATCCCATGTTAAGTCAATGAGAGTCTTTTGTAATGGAAGTCTACGGGACAGTTGCTAGGGTGCAGTATGTGGTAGTTAGGGGTGTGGCTAGAAAGTTAAAAGCTCATCAGTTATTGGCAGTTTGGTAGTCTGAGTTAAATGAGCTCAGCCATTAGTCTGTATGACAGTCTGATGCAGAGTTATGAGCTCACAAAGTTTGATCCCATGTTAAGTCAATGAGAGTCTTTCGAATGGAAGTCTACGGGACAGTTGCTAGGGTGCCATAAGTGGTTGCTAGGGAGTGGCTAGTAAGTCTAAAGGTCATCAGTGATTGGCTGCTGACTAGACTGAGTTGAATGGGGCCTGACTCTAGTCTGTAGGACAGTCTGATGCAGAGTTATGAGCTCACAAAGGTTGACCCAATGTTAAGTCAATGGCAGTCTTTTACAATGGAAGTCTATGGGACAGTTGCTAGGGTGCCAAAAGTGGTTGCTAGGGAGTGGCTAGTAAGTTTAAAGGTCATCAGTTATTGGCTGCTGGCTAGACTGAGTTAAATGAGCCCAGTTAGAAGTCTGTAGGACAGTCTGATGCAGAGTTATGAGGTCACAAAGTTTGACCCAATGTTAAGTCAATGGGAATTTTGGGAATTTTCCGGGTCGTTTTTCGGAAAACCGAAAGTCGGATCAGTTGGAACAGATATAGCAACCCGAGTCAGACCAGTTTGAAGGTTTGACGAAAGTTTGAAGTATGAAGCTTGAAAAGTTTAGGAGGAGATACACTTTAAAATTAGTCTCAGAAGAAGAAGAAGAAGAAGAAGAAGAAGAATAATAATAAGTTTACGTGAGATAACAGTATGTTGGCTTTTCAAGCCACCATAATAAGTTTAATAGGATAACAGTAGTCTGGCTTGCTACACAAGCCAGCCTAATAATAATAATAAGTTTAATAGGATAACAGTAGTCTGGCTTGCTACACAAGCCAGCCTAATTATATATTTATCTACGTATTAATAACATACAAGGCTGTTTTACGAAACTTGGCCGCTCCTCAGATGGTTTTCGGAGCCAAGCAACTGTTTTCTTGCCACAGAGAATCAGATCTTTTCTGAAACTGGATCTCAACCCAAAATAACCGATGATGTTCTTTTGAAAAAAAAAAAAAAATCAATTCTCCTAAAATGAAGAGAGCCTGCAAATAGGCCTGCACAGATCTCTGATTTCACGGTGACCTCGGTGTACTTGTGCCTCTGGTCATCCTTCAGGCTTGTTTTATCTCCCTCTCTCACTCCCTCAGTTCAATTCAAAAGACTTTCTGCTAGCATTTCTAAAAATAAAATAAACAAATAAATGTTTTTCATTCTTTGCGTGCAGATGGTCCCAGGTCCCTGTGTGTTCATGCTGAAATGCTTTTTGGATTGTGTTTTCTACTTTCATGTCTATTAACATCTCTCTGTGTCTCTGCAGGGGCTCAACTGCATTCAACCCAGACAGAGACCGTCAGCCTTCAGGCCTTGGTCTCCAAACATCTCTGTTAGCGATAAAGACGGAGCAGGCAGACCCGCTAGCATGTTACGAGAAAGGTACATTTTCAAATCAAATATTGCATGGTTCTCAGAAACATTTGCATCTGGATTAAATATACATTTGAATATGCTTTTATATATAATAATAAATATATTATTATATTTGGGGCGACGCTGTGGCACAGTGAGTAGCTCTAGCCTCACAGCAAGTAGGTAGCTGGTTTGAGCCTTGGCTGGGTCAGTTGGCATTTCTGTGTGGAGTTCCTCCGTGTGTTTCCTCCGGGTTCTCCGGTTTCCCCCTGACAAAAGTCTCGTCGTCGATTGCAGTTAAAAAAAAAAATAACTTGACTTCTAGTAGATCATTTGGAAAAGTGGCAGATAAATCATCTGTTGAACTGCATCCCAATCATCATAAATACTGCAGACCTATTGAAACATACATGGACCCAAGATTTTCATAAAAATCTGTCAAGTTTGGTGAAGAAAAAGTCATGGTTTGGGGTTACATCTATTATGGAGGTGTGCAGGAGATCTGCAGAGCGGATGGCAACATCAACAACCTGAGGTACATTTGTACGGCAGATAACATTACAAACCACAGGAGAGGGCAAATTCTGCAGCAGTATAGCGCTGCTCCACATACTTCAGTCTCCACATCAAAGTTCCTGAAAGCAAAGAAGTTCAAGGTGCTGCAAGGCTGGCCAGCCCATTCACCAGACATGAACATTATTGAGCATGTCTGGGGTAAGAAGGAGAAGGCATTGAAGATGAATCCGAAGAATCTTAGTAATCTAAAGGGCCTTTGTCTTTCATATAAGCCACTTCTGATCCCAAATAATCAAATAGAAGTCATGGTATTATTTGTTTTCTTGGATCTTGATAGGCGACAAGACGTTTGTCTGGTAGTATATATATATTACTCTTTTTTATTTTATAAATAATTATTTCTATTGATATTTTTAATACTTATCTAAAAAACCCTAAATAATAACCAAATACTATTCTAAATATCTATTTAATATTAAATATTCTGTATAAAATATTTTCAACATCAGTATTAAAGTATAAAACCATTGTTTATATAGTTTTAAATATTTATATCAAAAGTATATAATAATGTCAATAAAATATGAACTTTTATGTATTTCTTAAAGATGTGTTGCATGTGTTCTAATAAACCAGTCAAATCTACATCTTTTTTATATCAATGGGGTCTAAACCGTCATTATATAAAGATGTTTTAGTGCATGATTTACATGGTTATATGACTGTATCAGTAACCTGAAGAAAGGGTGTGTGAATATGCTGGTTTGTGTGAAACCAGCTTGTTAGTCATGTTCGGCTGCGGTTTTTCCAGAGCAAAGCAGCAGAAGGTTTAGATCTTCTGTTCAGAGGAGCATGATGTAAGCTGGTTGTTTGCTTAGTTATGTGTGGTTTTGAACTTCACCATCTTAACTAGAGAGGCTTTGAGTGAGTCACCATGTCCGGCCCAGATTGGTTTCTCTGAAACCACTCACAACAGCCGTTATTCTCTACCCACCCCTCGTTTGTGGCTTGCAGAGATGCTTTTTTCCCCTCTGAACCTGCCATTTGGTTTGGATTATTCACTTCTAAATCACCCGTACTCTTTAAGATGATGTCGGTTATTGCCATTACAGTACAGCAGCTTGTAGTGCATCACTTTTGCTTAAGCGTCTGCCAATTTATGCTGATTTGCTTGCAATGATAATGGCTATACTATGATGATGAAATTTAGGAGAACATTTTTGTAGTGAATATTTGGCTGTAAAGGGATTTAAACAATTTTCCCACTCCACGGTAGAGTACAGCTTGCTTGGGTTATGCTCAGCTCGGTTTGCATTTCCACTGAAGTTTAGCACCACTTACAGTGGGTGGGATTTTGCTACAGTTGCGTTGCCTTTACTACTGTGACATCATCATAAATGCAACACAAGCCAGCCATTATAATAGCAGGTTTGGCGTCTCACATTTCAAATTCAATGACGGTGGTATTGACGATTCTTTTGAACCAATCAGTGATCAGCAATGTACAGTTGAAGTCAGAATTATTAGCCCCCCTTTGATTTATTATTATTTTTTTTTAATATTTCCCAAATAATGTTTAACAGAGGAAGGAAATTTTTACAGTATGTCTGATAATATTTTTTCTTCTAGGGTCTTATTTGTTTTACTTTGGCTAAAATAAAAGCAGTATTTAATATTTAAAAAAACCATTAGGTCAATATTATAAGCCTCTTTAGGGCTATTTATTTTTCAGATAGTCTACAGAACAAACCATCATTATACAATAACTTGCCTAATTAACCTAGTTAAGCCTTTAAATGTCACTGTTAAGAAGTGTTCAAAATGTGTTGGAAAAAAACTTCTCTTCTTTAAACAGAAATTGAGAGAAAAAATAAACAGGGTGGCTAATAATTCAGAGGGGCTAACAGTTCTGACTTCAACTGTATATACATCACATTTTGGTAAAAGTACTTGAAGTTATTAAGGCACTGCAAGCATTAGACTTGTAAAATGAAAGTGAAAGAGACAAATACCGCAATATAAAGTCACTAATTCTCAGCTTACAATACAACTTTACATTATTAATACCCATGCAGTCTCCCCCAAGGTAATAGTGACTGCCTGAAAACAAGTTACATCTATGTGTTATTGTTTTAGGGGAAGGCGTGATTTAGCGGACTTAGGTTTTGAGCGCGTAACTACGTGCCACCGCCTTCCACCACCTGACCGATGGGAATTGTACGCAATGGGCGAGGCGGTGGCGCAGTAGGTAGTGCTGTCGCTGGTTTTTAACCTCGGCTCAGTTGGCGTTTCTGTGTGGAGTTGCATTTTCTCCCTGCCTTCGTGTGGGTTTCCTCTAGGTGCTTCGGTTTCCGCCACAGTCCAAAGACATGCGGTACAGGTGAATTGGGTAGGCTAAATTGTCCGTAGTGTATTTGTGTGTATGTGTGTGTGGATGTTTCCCAGAGATGGGTTGCAGCTGAAAGGGCATCCGCTGCGTAAAAACTTGCTGGATAAGTTAGCGGTTCATTCCGCTGTGGCGACCCCGGATTAATAAAGGGACTAAGCCGACAAGAAAATGAATGAATGAATGAATGAATGTTATTGTTTTATTATAAGTTCTGCTTTTGTAAAACTAAGGTAAAATAAAAAAAATATTAACTTAGTTCTGTTGAAGAACAGCAACTCATGTTTATTTCCTAATATATTGATGAAAACATATAATAAAGACGAATTTCATACATCAATAAAACTAAATGATTTTTCATTTTAATAAATAAATTATTAAAAAGTCTTCCTGAGAGACATGTTTGAAACATCCATCTAAGTACATTATAATATCCTTGTCTAGTAGCCTTCTTTATACATTTCTTTCTAATGTTCGCAAAGAAAACAACAAATAAATAATTTATTGGTGTCATAATCACAAAACTAAACAATGCTAAAAACAGGATGCCGGTTATGGAAAAATAAAGTTCCTTGCTTATTTGATATCCAAATTCATGCTTCTCTGAAATTAGCACCAATGCTTTAAATAGTGTACTCACCCTGAACAATCTCCTGCAGTTTCTACAACTACAAGAGTCTGGAAAGTGCCGTGGCCCCAAACGTGGCTCTAACACCGCCGCAGAAAGGAGGACAGGCCTCTCCATCGGCCCCCAGCAGCTCACATCCACATGGGGCAGAGAGTGAAGGTGCGAGTCGCGGGAGGAAGAGGAGGCTGACGGGCGACACTCAACCCAGTCCACAGCCCTGCGCCGCGGCCACCGCCAGCAAACCCCTGCCAGCCTCGCCAGAGGAGCACGAGTCAGATGTGGAGGTGGAGGTGGAGAGTCGAGAGGAATGTGAGTAACTGCTCTGCTGATGCTCCACTTCGCTGTTAATGTTTGAGAGCTGAACTGCTGCATCTGTGGAGAAATATTGCAGAAATTCATGTAAATTTGACGGGCTACATTATAACATCGTGAAATCTAAACATGTTGGTTAAACATTCAAATATTTATTTTGAACTTTATATTTATTTAAGGATACTGAAAAAATGATAATGCTAAGCAACAGCTGTTTTCAACATATTTAATGATAGGAAATGTTTTATTATTATTTATTATGTGACACTGAAGACTAGATTAATGCAACTAGGAATTCAGATTTGACATCACTTGGGGAAAAAAGATTAAAAAAAAATATAAAAATACTACATATTTTATTTAAAATATAAAAAAATTAAAATAAAAATACATACAGGTGAAGTCAGAGCTATTAGCCCCCCCTTTGATTTTTTTTCTTTTTTAAATATTTCCCAAATTAAGTTTAACAGAGCAAGAAAATTTTCACAGTATGTCTGATAATATTTTTTCTTCTGGTGAAAGTCTTGTTTGTTTTATTTCGGCTAAAATAAAAGCAGTTATTAATTTTTAAAACTTAATTTTAAGGACAAAATGATCAGCCCCTTTAAGCTCAATATTTTTAAAATAATCTACAGAACAAATCATCGTTATACCATGTTATACACAAACCCTAACCTGCCTATTTAACCTACTTAACCTAGTTAAGCCTTTCAATGTCACTTTAAGCTGTATAGAAGTGTCTTAAAAAAATCTAGTAAAATATTATTTACTGTCATCATGACAAAGATAAAATAAATCAGTTATTAAAAATGAGTTATTAAAACTATTATGTTTAGAAATGTGTTGAAGAAATCTGCTCTCCGTTAAACAGAAATTGGGGAAAAATAAACAGGGGGGCTAATAATTCTGAGTTCAACTACATTTAGATATAGATATTTTAATATTATAACTAACATATCTATATTTAAATGTAAATATTTCAAAATATATAGTGGGTATATATGAACTTTATGGTGAGACAAAATAAACATTGTTTAGAAAATAATATCAAGCCATAACTATACAAACTATGTAATATGTTTCTATGGAGTTATAATCAAGAACATATAAGTGGATAAATCTAATGGCGTTTAATATGCTAAAAGGTTCTTAAAAACCCTATTTAGATACTTTTACACATTAAAAAGCATATTTTGTTTTGGGAAATTGGTGCCTTTCTGCTTTTAAACTCTCTGAAATGCCTTGCTCAAGCTTTTACAAGAGATTAGTCCAACTTATTTTCTTCCAAATCTGTTAAGGAATGGCACATTCTTTTAACATGTGTGAGTATTAGTATTAGTTTTGGATTTACTTTTAGACTTTCTTAGAGAAGCAACTGTGACAGGCGATTTTGTTGCCGTGTCGTGAAACAAAAGTGCTCTTTAAAGACATTAAGATTTGGTTCACACTTCATTTGCACACAGTTCATTTCCAGTCAACCTTGAGCGCTCTGGAGAGAGGTGGATTAGAACGGTAACAGCGCTTGTGTGAATCCGGCAGAAAATCAATGAGGCCTCTTTCATTCCTCATCCTTTACGGCTCATTTTAAAGCACATCTTGTGCGTTTGACAGGTGCTTGAAAAACTGATCCCACTGCTGCCAACACACAAACCAGTGAAGCCTACATAAGCTACGTTTCCATCCACCTATTTTTATGTGCATCGTAGGATATTGCATTAAAGAAACGACTGAATGGAAACACCAAGATGTGCATAAACTGCCCATAATAAACTCAAATGAATGGCACACATTTTTGATCCAGTGCATACACTTTGCACACTAAAAAAAATCATGTGATTTTTGCCTCAGCAGAATATGTGATTGGATAAGTAGACTAAACAGTGAATCAACTAAAATACATCGTACAATTACCTCCTATAAATGTCTTATTATTATGACAAACAGCTGGTCCTGCACTCCAAATGCAAGATAACATGACAATGTTTGTTACTCCGTGTGTCGTCTGAAGCTCTGAGGTGAAACACATTTGCAATGAAGGAGAAAAAAGGCATAGGATTGTTTGGATGGACATTGGATGGAAACAATGTTCATTTTGAAATGCTTTATCATAATATGTGCATTAAATAGACAGTTTACCCCCAAAATAAAAATGCACTCACTATTTACTCACCCGCTAATGGTTTCAAACATTTATGAGAGAAAAAAATTGGAAGAAAGCTAAAAAAAAAGCATAACTCTTATGGATGTTACAGGTTTCCAGCTTTCTTCAGAATATCTTCTTTTTTTGTTTGAAGGTTGGAAACAAGTAAAGAATGAGTATTAATTCATGTAGTGTACTGTCCCTTTAAGTTAATTTACAACTTCGGTTGACAGCTGTAGTCTGATTGGCCACTCACAATCGCTCTTCTGCTTTATTTTTCAGTAACGTCATCGCTTTCCTCGCTCTCCTCCCCATCGTTTCCCTCCTCAAGCTCAGCTAAGGACTTGAGCTCTCCCTCAGGCCCTGTGGCCACTTTACCAGCAGTAGTGACACCCGCCGCCGGACCCCCGGAGGGCCCCCTGCTGTCTGGGGGAGAGGGACACGCCATGAATAACCTGGAGTCAGAGCTGGAGACGCTGAGACAGGCGCTGGACAACGGCCTGGACTCAAAAGAATCCAAGGAAAAGTTTCTGCATGAGATCGTGAAGATGAGAGTGAAGCAGGAGGAGAAGCTCGGATCCGCATTACAGGCCAAACGGAGCCTCCAGCAGGTACACATCCGGAGACATGTATAACAAAACAAAATAAAAGGGAAAGGTTTTCAAGAAAATCATTTAAAAATCTGGTATTATGTAAATTGCACCAATGAATCGAACGCAACAATTTATGTAAGTTAACAGCACATTGGATGTTCTTTACTAGATTTTTACTAGCACATATCATATCTCTAGTTAACTTTATTACAACGGAAATCCACAAGTGCAAAGTCAAACTTTCTTTTTCACTCATATATTGTTCACATGATCAGCCACAATAAATGAAACTGAAAAGGGTGCCACTCCCATTCAGCTGAGCAGTTGCAGTCTAGCGAAATTCAGAGCAGCTCAGTGTTGATGTACAGTTAAAACATGGCATGAATGGCATGATGAAAACTTTTCTGTATAGAAATGTTTGGAAAACCAATATTTTGCTAAATGATGTTTAAATGAACTGGAATATGTAAATATATTAATGATTTACTTTTAGATTTAATAATGTTTCTTAAATGTCTTATATATCCATTAAAGCAAAAAAATACAATATGGTTAAAAATTAGTTTTACATATCATGTTGTAACATTTCCATAGTTGATCGGTTATATTAAGAACTGCAAATATATTTTGCTTTACAAGGTTTCTAAAATGCTGTTTAAATATGGAAATATTGCATTATTTGTATTAAATATTAATTTACTAATGCAGTAATTTGCACACATCAGAACATTGAATGAAGTCATGTACAAATTTATTGTTTAATTTTTGTAAAACAAAAAATTAAAAGGATAACACAAAAGGTGTAACGCTTGACTCTTCATCAGACAGACATTTAATTACATTGTTTAATTTTTCTGACATTAGAGTCAAACGTTTTCACTCCATGATTAAAAAATACTGCGGACAGCCAGAAAAAAACTGAATTATTTCTAGAATAAAATGTTGATTTATTTATTTCAAACAGAAAATCATACACAAAACATTTCTTTAAACAAAATACATTTCAACAAGGTCGAAGCATAAGCTTATTATTTCCCCCACCCCATTACCACATACATCATTCGTCTATTACTTTAACTTATTTCTTCTTTTAAATATCTCTTCTTTTTAAGCGGGACATATGAGCTCTACATGAGACATATTTGATTCTTTTTACATCTTTGACACAATAATATATGTTTGATTCCACTTGTACATTTAGGGTTTATATCATAAACCAGAAAAAAAACATAGTATTGCAAACGCCATGAATCGAAACTTCATCATACCTTTCTCATTTTATTATTTTTCAATCACCTCTATTCATCATTATATTCCTTTAATAATATATTTTTATACAACTTTTCAAATAAATTATCTTCCTGACATTGTTTGAGAATCTGTTCCATAATTTCACACCTCATACAGACATTTTTTAAAGTTGTCCTTGTTTTCAACCTCCTAAAATGTTGTTCTTCTCTCAGATTATTTTCCCTATGTCTTTCTTCAAAAAACTTTTGTTTGCATTTCAGAAGTAATTTATTCTAGCTTTAAACATGAATTGTGCTGTTTTAAATTTAACCAAATCATTGAACTCTTCAATTTAAAAAATAAAGGATTTGTATGCTTTAAATGCCCCACTTTTATATAATATAATCAGGCAAATGCGTTATGAACAAACCCTGTAGTACAAACCTATAGAAAACAGCCATTAATAAAACTATGAAGTTTGATGTATGCAACTACTGCTGAAGTGAAGATGTACGGCTCAGTGTAGAAAACGTTTAAAAAAACTGTGCTTTTGCCTGCAGTGACTCTTCTTAATAGAGTGAATAATCACAAGTTTATTCCCCTGTCTTTAACAGGAGCTGGAGTTCCTCCGTGTTGCGAAGAAGGAGAAGCTCCGTGAGGCGACAGAAGCGAAAAGGAACCTGCGCAAGGAGATCGAGCGCTTGCGTGCCGAAAGCGAGAGGAAGATGAGAGAGGCCAACGAGTCCCGTATGCGGCTGAAGAGAGAGCTGGAGCAGGCCAGACAGCTGCGGGTCTGTGACAAGGGCTGCGAGGCCGGACGCCTGAGGGCCAAATACTCTGCACAGGTCAGTTTAACCACATATACTATTTCCAAGATAAGCCTTTTAAGAGCTGGCCTAGTAAACCAAAGATTGCGGGTTCAAAGACCTTTGAGCGCAGATTCTTCCCGAGTGACTGTCCCTGTGCTGGAAGTGGTTTGGGATAAACAAGTGTGGGTTTATGAAGAGCAATCAGAAGTTTGCTTCGACTGATGCCGCATGACCTCCTCCCACACACACACACACACACACACACACACACACACACACACACACACACACACACACACACACACACACACACACACACACACACACACACACACACACTCTGTGTCAGATGAACTCTCAGACTGGGTGTGGCTCCGCTTGTCTGATCAGATACGCTTCATTTCTCAGAAGGAAACCGACTTACTTCCTGTCAGGGATGTGTGTTTCAGACTAAACAAGAGCGAGACGGCACTGGGATGTTTGGCTATCAGTGTTTGTGTGTTTGTCCGTCTGTGTTAAGCTACAGACATGATGCTTTTTAAGAAGCCAGCTAGGTTCCGTCACTAGCATAACCTAGCTATATTGATGCGATTTAAAATGAATCAAGGTTGTTTATCGGATCCTGTTACCGTCTCTGCTCCCCACACTTTCCTGTCTCAACTATATTAAAGTAAAACAATAAGAAACAATTCAGATTATTTTTCCTGGCTGTTTACAGTATTTTTTTTACTCATGGAGTGATAAAAAACAGATTTCCCTAAATCCCCTTTCCAAAAACATTTGACTTGAATGTCACAAAAATTAAACCAAAAAATGGAACATGACTTTAATAAATGTTCTGAATTCTGCAAATTTGTGCACATTTAGTAAAAAATAATGTAATATTTGCATATTTAAACAACATTTTAGAAATCTATGTAAAAATGTAAAATATGTTTGCAGTTCTTAAAGTAACCGATCAACTGTGGAAAGTTACAATATGATATGTAAAATCTAATATGTATAATTAGTTGTTTTTTTTTAAATCATATTAACATGTATTGTTTTACTTTATTATACAATACAAATACAAAATATATAAAAAAACAAACTGAACTGCAATTATTAAAGTTAATTGGGAAAAGTGTAACTTCAATTCACCTGTACCAGAAGCATCGCCTTCTCAATCAGCGATTGCTATAGACCAGGGGTGGGCAGGTGTCGGGTGTCCTGCACAGTTTAGCTCCAACTCTAATCGAACACACCTGCTTATAGATTTCTAGCGATCTTTAAAAGAAACTGATTAGCATGTTCAGGTTTGTTTGATTAGTGTTGGAGTTAAACTGTGCAGGTAACCGGCTATCCAGGACCAAGTTTACTCACCCCTGCCAACGACTGACGATTCTCTGGGAAAGGGGCTACGACCATACATAAATTTCTGCAGATTTTCTGTGATTTCAACGTTTACGCCCGATTCACACGGGAATTCAGCGTCAATGCTTGACAGAGGGCGTATCTGATGTTGGGGCTGATGTGATCGTCATTGCAGCGTCAGCCAATGAAATGAGTCCACAATCAACTACTGTCTGAGCTGGTGTATTTTCATAAAGCGATCTGATTGGCTGACTCATTTATTAGTGCTTGAAAAGTTGAGAAATTCCCAACTTCGGCAACAAGCAACGCCACTGAAGTGGCGCCGACGAATCCACAAAGCCTGACGTCACCCATTCGAAGTGAATAGAAAGCGTTGACGTTGACGCCCCGTGTGAATGGGGCATTAGTAATGAAACTAAAGTGACAGTTGGTGTTTAATTTTATTGGGGATTCCTAATATGATATTTAATCGTAAGCTTGGCAAGCAATTTTGGAGAATTTAATGTTTCCTCATTCAGACAGAGGGCCTGAGCAAACTGCCCAAAAGGCAGTTTTGAAGATGGCCGCCGAGTGAAACACTTGCCTTCAGGGTTCATACACATTTTATATATTAAAATTCCATGACTTTTCCATGATTTATCCAAGACTTTCAAGTAAATTTTCAGGACCTGTTTCAGGCATTGTCTACATTTGCGTGGTAAAAAACAATACATCTTAACATTTATTACAGCATATCATAAAACACACAACAATCCTATTTAGTTTCAATTTATATTTATTCATTTATTCATTCATTTTCTTTTCGGCTTAGTCCCTTTAATAATCTGGGATCATTACACTACGGCCAGTTTTAGCTTACCCAATTCACATATAGTCTTTGGACTGTGTGGGAAACCGGAGCACCTGTAGGACGAGGCCTAGAAAATGCCATGTCAAATTTCATGAATTTTCCAGGTTTTCCATGACTGTATGAACCCTGTGCCTTAAAGAGACGTTGGTTGTACCAACTGAGAACCATAGTAATTTTGTCCTACTGTAGAAAGTCAAAGTGTAATGTCTAGTCTCCAACATTCTTTAAAATATCTTCCATCTACCGTTTAAGAAAGGAGTAGGTGTGAGCAAACAATGACAGAATTTTCATTAAAAAAAATGTGCTGACAAAAAGTGCATCTTGTCACACTGCACACTTTATTGGCCATTTTATTCATCTTTACATGTTGTACTTTCAGATTGAAGACCTGCAAGTAAAGTTGCAGCACGCCGAGGCAGACCGAGAGCAGCTGAGAGCCGATCTGATCCATGAACGGGAGGCGCGGGAGCACCTGGAGAGAGTGGTCAAGGAGCTACAGGAACAGCTGTGGCCCAAAAGCCCCAGCAAGAATGGCACAGACGTGGCACACCCACCTGCCAAAGACTCCAACAACTGATCCTCTCTCTGTCTCTTGACTCCGCCCCAATCCACATCAACACCGCCCTGATTGACAGCACCGACCACCCAATCATGACAAACTAGCATGTGGGTGAGCCCCGCCCACCCGCCTCTCAGCCAGCGCAAAAGCAGAACATTTTTTGAGGGAAGTTAGACAACGAGAGCACTGAAATGCACCTCGCCAGATGTTTTAAAAATGAAAAGGAAAACAAAAATGCAAAAATCCTTCAGAAAGAAAGAAGACAATAGCACAAAAGCTAACTGTGCCTGAAACTTGATACATTTTCAAATGAAGACTTTTCTATAAACAAAATTGGTGACGACAAATTTTACGTCAGTTTTTAAGGAGATCTTAGCATGCTGACCGCCCATCATCGTTTTTGAAGAGACAAGGACTCGCCATCATCATCGTCTTCATCCATTTTGAGGAAAAATCACTTCAAAATGAGCTATTTAAGAGACTTAGTGTGTATGAGATATTAAAAAAACTTATAAGAGCCTCAAATTTACCCCTCTTTTATATGTATGTACATGTCATGCTGGTTAAAAGAAGCCATGGAGACAAATGGTTACACACTTGCATCTTTAACTTTGTTAGAGATGGTCAGGAGAGCGTTGGAGGAGAGCTAGAGGTGAAGTTCAGCCCTACTGAAAGGGAGCGAGATTTGAGTTCAAGTAAGTGTTATGATCAAGCCATGAGCACTTTCTTTTAATGGTAAACAAGATGTCGTGCGATTGGGGGTCAGAACCAATCGGCAAGGAGTTTTGTGGCTCCTGGTCTCAGTGAGGGCTTTCCTCTCGACGTCACACGCGAGGGCTGAGGTGTTGACGATAGTCGGCCATTTTGAGGAATAAACTAAAAGCATAAAAAACGGCTTCTAGGGCAGGAGGTGTCATGTGATCAAGAACCACAAATTGTTGTTTTTAAGTAAATTATAATGTAAATATGAAAATGTTTCTTTCGCTTTGTTTTTGTTTTTTTACATTACAAAATAATGAATCGCACTTTGTCATTATTACAAAATACTGTCTAAATGCATTACGCTCCCACACTCTCCCACACATTTATCCCGTTTTTTTTAGTATTCCTAAGTATAAAATTGAAATAAACCTTTTGTTAATTATATGCAGTTCTAATAAATGCAATGTAATCATGTGTTTAAGACGAACTATTGTAAATAAAACGCAAGATTTTTAAAAAAGTCCTACATGCTTGCTTGCTGAACGGTGCGCAAAGCCGTTCCCTCAATCTGACATTATTAATGAATTCATTTATCATAGCTATCGATATATGATCATAATTGTTGCGAAAGTGTTATTGTTACTGTCCTACAGGCTTCGAACGGTTTCGAATCAAATTTAAAACCGTCGGCAATGAATAGGACACACGAATCGGTAAAAGCAGTGTTTCTCAACCACGGTCCTGGAGGACCACCAACACTGCAAGTTTTGGATGTCTCCTTTTTATTGTCACACTCATTACAGCTCTTTTAGTCTCTCCTAATGAGCGGATCTGAACCAGGTGTGTTTGTTTGAGAAGACATGGAAAATGTGCAGAGCTGGTGGTAATTCAGGAACATCACTGAGAAACACTTGCTAAAAGGGAGTCTAAATGTTAATGCAGGTGCTCCTCTCAGCTGTGAACAAGATGATGAGGATGAACGAATGAATGAAAGACGGTCACACACTTAGCTGGGAGAGATTTTGTTGAAAAAACATATATTTTTAAGTGATTTATATACATTGGGTACAATGCAATCAGAATGTATGTTACATTTTGGCTCTTTTTGTTGTTGTTGGATGTTTTTTCAAGATTGTGTGAATATTTTATTGCGTATGTTCCTCCTTTCAATAGCAAGCTTATGTAATTTCTTTCATATGCATGGAATTTTAAAAAGATAAAGTCTGCCATTCATATATTCATTATTGGGCATTAAAACTGTATATGTCGTTTTTTTATTGTGTTATGCAAGATAAAGCGTTGTTTTTAACTACAAAGGAAAAACAGAACCCACTTAACAATAAATTCCAGCTCTTGAACGCAACATTAACGGCATTACTCTTGGGCTAAAAACAAACCTTATGTGCATATGCAATGCTGGAGACCCGCAAGTGCCTGTTTTAGGTCCATTGGGGTTTCTAGAAGTGGAACAATTATTGAGCCTGTTCCTATGCTGACCGTCCGGTCAGATGAAGAGAACAGGACGTCCCATTTGCACTGTCATTTGGGGAGCTTTAGTGCTTTTTGCACATTTAGGCTCACCCCATTTTGCCAGAACTTGACTATCACTGCTTAGGAGCAAGCCGCAGCTTATTTGATAGGTTTTAATGCCAGTTTGTCAGTATTCCTTTGATATATTTTTCCTTTGAAAGTTTATGAATAGTTAAATAAAAAGAAAAATGCATAGCAGAGTTTAATGCACCAATTGCCACTGGTAAAGAACAATTTAAAATCTTATACTAAGATAGCTTTTTAAATGTATGTTGGAATAATTAAACTCTTTTCTTTCTCTGTTTTTAAGAATAAAAAATATATTTAAGAGGTTACTTTTTGCTATAGATATAAAAAAGAGCCTTTGAATCGATACATTGCAGGCTACGGCAAAGATGAGGTCTAGATGAAGCTCAGTGTCTTAATAGTAGCAAGAGGCTGTGCATTTTTACAGACCAAAAAATCATTCATAAAAAAAAAAAAAACTTTCAGATGAGGTTGTTTTGTAGTTGTTTTTACAAGCAAATTGATATGTGCAGTTCACTTTGTTCATGGTTTTCTATTAAAAAAAGGGAGAAACTGATCACAGAGGCTCCTTTGCTCCCAATGTAATACTAAAAATGTGGATTTTTTTTCCGTAAAAGAGCCATTTTTGCTAACTAAAAAAAGCTAAAAACAGCAATAACAACATCACTGATGAATGATGATCAGGATTAGCCAGTTTAACGATGAAAGTACAAATTCACCAATGTATATAGCTGTATTTGTTTATTTTACAAGAATTGTATCATAAATGTATATTGCGTTTCTTTTTTTTTTCAGAATGAGAAAACATACATCATAGTTGTTATCTTTTACATTGTGTTGTTTTTTTAAGCAAAAAGAAAGAAAATGTTTTATTTCAAAGGTTGTATTCCCAGCGCAAGCATATTCAGTCATTTTTTTCTGCAATGTTCAGTAGAAACGTTTCATTTTTCAGGTTTTCACTGTTCAACTAAATATCAAAGACATCAGTTCTGGTTGAATCAGACCTTCAGATTCTTGTTTAAATCTGTTCTTTATTCTCCCATGCCGATATATCTTAGCCCTTCACTGCTGCTATAACAATATACTATAAACTTTGCAACTCTTGAAATTATTTTTATGTAAGAGATTAATGTATGCTTTCTTCTTCTACTGATGCCGCTTATACAACTTGGATCTGGCCAATTTCTCCCCCTTAGACCTCCCTTCTCCCCCCACATGGACTATAATGTAAGATAGAGAGCTCTATGAGATTAGAGTTGAAAGTAGTTCGGCTTATATACTGCAGTGTCAGGATGTACAGTGTATAGACCCATAATCCAAAATAAAGTTTTGTCCAGAAATCTTCTGTTGTGTTTGTTATTGCTAGCCTCTGTGGAACTGCAGTTCTTCACGTCTTTGAAATAGCTTCTACATTACACTTAGGTGTCTCTAGACACACTTTTGTTTTATATTATTATTCAATTCTAAATAAACATTCTTTCTGCTCACAATGTTTTGATCCTGCAAAGAAAATCTGTTCAGCTTGTAGAAAAAAAAGCATGTCTTAGAATGAGATCAAAGTAGTGCTTTTGTCATTGATGGTAATATGGCAAATCACACAAGGCAAACAGATCAGCGAAGCCTGCCGATTAATAATTCAGAAGGCACAGGTACTTCAAGTGCATAGAGGGAAATTCATATTATCAAAATGAAACATTATCATATACAGCACAGGGTGTAATTAGTTAAAAAGTAACTAGATATTGTGATCAAATCTGCTGAAAAACTAAAGTAAAAAACTATTTTTCATTTTTAGGTCATTTAATTACAGTTACTTATAATATACTTGCTTTAAATACTGGGCATAAAATAAATTGCATAAACAGTCAGTTCAGAGAAGCACACTATGTATTTAGAAAAATACTTATTTTTTTTCATCTAAAGAACATTTATTGACTTCATATTTTAATTAAAAAAACTATTTAGAAATGAGTTCACGACAATATAAAGTATATCAATTCAGAGAAGCAGAGGAGTTGTAAATATTTATATTTTTGCTTTTCGGATATTTTGCATATTAACATAATTATAAATGATTGAAAATGAAACTAATTTAACTAAAGGATTTTTAATTTGTCCAACAACTGCACATGAATAATAAACAATGAAATTTAAATTCATGCCAATACACACAAACACGCGCATGCACACACACACACAAAAAGGGAAATATGGTGTCATTAAAACATTCTGTTGTTTTTATAAAAACATGTTTTTATTATTAACAAAAGTTTATAAAATAGAAATGTAATAACATATTTAAAGTATATAATAAATATATTTAAATATAATTTAAATGCAAATACAAAACATAAACCTGTTTGTCGCACAGTTTCTATTGTTTATGCATTGACATTTATGTATAGTATTTACTCAAGTAATACAATGATTTAAGTTACTTTTTAGACAAAGTAATTAGAAAAACAATGTAAATACATTTAAAATGATTAAATTCATTAATTTTACTTCAGCTTAGTCACTTTATTCATCAAGGGTCGCCACAGCAGAATGAACAGCCAACTTAGCCAGTATGTTTTACACAGCGGGTGTCCTTCCAGCTCCAACCCAGTACAATTCACCTATAGCGCATGTCTTTGGACTGTGGGGCAAACTGGAGCACCTGGAAGAAACCCATGCCAACATGGGGAGAACATGCAATCTCCACACAAAAATGCAAAATTATTATTATTAAGAATTAACATTCTTGCTGTGATTTGACAAGTGCTAACCTTAGCCACTGTGTCGCCAAGTTGAAATTATGAATCATTCATTCATTTATTCATTCATTCATTTATTGTCTTGTCGGATTAGTTCCTTTATTATTCCGGGGTCGCCACAGCAGAATGAACCGCCAACTCATCCTGCAAGTTTTTACGCAGCGGATGCCCTTCCAGCCGCAAACCATCTCTGGGAAAAAGTTGAAATTATATAATTATATAATTATTTAATCATAAATTGTATTTTTTTATCCACCATTTGACATTTAGAATTAATTGTAATTAATTGTAAAACTTTTTTTAAACACGGTACACAGCACTGTGGAAAAATCCTAAGCCACCAGTCATTTCTATATCGTTGATCACAGAATGATAGGAAATATCATTTTACATTTCCAAACATTATTTTTCCAATAATAGTTATAATGCATTACTTTTGAACGTACAGGAGTCTGTCATACAAATATCTGATCTCAGCATGATCCAGAACAAACTATGTCAAACTCAAAGTCTCCAAACCTATCCTGCTAAGCTACAATACAGTTACAACTTTCAGGCACTCTGTAAGATGAAGATGCTTTCTAAATTCATTTCATAATTTATTGACTGTTATTGACCCTTATGTATGTACTCTGACCTGTCCACCAAGTTACCTTTACACGCACGCACGCACGCACGTGCACACACACACACACATATATATGTATATATATATTTATTTATACATACATACATACATACATATATATATATATATATATATATATATATATATATATATATATATATATATATATATATATATATATACACATACACGCATCTGCCAGTACCTGACTGTATTGTTGCTGTTTTTGCTTTTTGTTGTTTTTGTTGATGTTTCTTTTTCTTTGTATTTGTATGATCCCAATTTGTGTACCTTTTTGCATATAAAAAAATGAAATTCATTTAATAAATAGATTTTAATTATAAATTAACTTCTATTATTAACAAGACTATTTCAAAAGGAATCCTATGTGTTTGAAATACTAATATTTTTAAATGTATGTACAATTTTACTTGGGTAATAACTGAATTGGTAACACTCTATCCATGATGGTCCATTTTATTATCAGACTGTCTGCTTAATATCTGTTGATCCTGCTTCTTTAAAAGATATTTATTTGACTATAAGAAACTTTGCAAGTACATGTCATCTTACACTAACCCTAACCCCAACCTAACAGTCTACTTATAATCTAGTGAGAATTAGTTGGCATGTAGATGCAATGCAATTTAACTTCAACAAACGAACCATCAAAACAAAGTGACCACTGAATCTATAGGTTTGTCAAAAATCCCTCATCTTGTCAAATTTAGTTTAGACCTATACAATTTTCAAAGCAACACCCTAAAGTTTAAGGGAAAAAAGTGATTAAACTGATTGATTTGCATAAGTTGATATTAATGTCAGTCATTTTTATCATAAAATAGTAGCATGCAATAATGCAGAATTCGCCATCTGATTCTGTGAACTGTAAACCTCGACTACTTTCCTTTGATTGGTCATCTCAATTATTTAGACATCCTATCAAACAGTAAAACAGTACATGAATACAAAAAGAAACTCTTATTGACTCCTATATCTTTCACTAAAAATGTGAGAATGTAGCCTAGGCTATTTTGAAAAAAAAAAGTGTCAGCCTATTTAAAATAATTCACAAACGCGAACTACAAAAAAAAACATGATTAAACAATAAATTATGTATTAAACATAACAGTTGAGGCCATATATAAAGAATAATATTAAACATTAAAAGAACTAGGCTAAAGCAAAATCAACGCATTAGTAATATTAAATTCATTTAAAGTTGGTGAGTTGTCCTTAAGTTGTCCAGTCTTGTTTTGTTTCCTCAAGATCTAGATGGATGTTTCTTGTTGGAATGAGAAACCGTGCCATTTTGAACGTGTCATTGAACAGTGATGGCATCATTGAATCAGTGGACCTCGAGGGATAAGCAGAAGTCGATTACAGTTGACCCTGTGTGTGACTAAATATCTGGCCCAATACACTCCATTCAGACGAAGCCTGAGAGATGGGATGGGAAATACCCATAGAAATGACTACAAACCTAAAGCATTATCAGTCCTTGTGCTGTCAATCTAGATGCTACTAGGTCAAAAGAAAATCATTGATGAGCATAAGCTCACACAGAATATTCACACAGAATCAGAATATTACATTTACTAACAGCTCCTCCTTGTTGTCTATTTTGATCAATAACCCCCCAAAATCTTAACCATGTTTTGAATATTTATTCATTTTTATTTGTGCTTAGTCCCTTTATTAATTAGGGGTCGCCACAGATGAGTGAACCGCAAACTTATTCAGCATATGTTTTTTATGCATATATGGGTAACACCCATACACTCTCATTCACACACATACACTACAGACAATTTAGCCTACCCAATTCACCTATAGAATTTGGATTGTGGGGGAAACCGGAGCACCCGGAGGAAACCCACGCCAACACAGGGAGAACATGCTAACTCCACACAGAAATGCAAACTGACCCAGCTGAGGCTCAAACCAGCAACCTTTTTACTGTGAAGTGACAGCACAACCCACTATGCCACCGCATCACCCATATTTATTTCATTATTTATTTAACTGGTCTGTACAAAGGGTATTGTAATGCCAGATATTCACCCCTTTAACATGTACAAAGCTTTGGCATAGCGTTGAAGAGCAGTGAAGCTGAACTTTGATTTATACCTGTATCCTGTAAGTGCTATGATGGGGTGACGGCTGTTCCACATACTGATTCTTTAATAGCTGTCATTCACCAGTGGTCTTTAATAGAGTATCAAGCTGGAAAATTTAGGCCCAAAAAATCCCAGGTGTTCTCTGGTAGCCCCATCACAAGCAAAAAGGGTGAACAAACAGCACTGTCTAATGCTGAAAGATGTCCCGCTGTGACTGATCCCTGAGAGCGACAGGTTTGATTCAATTAAACTAGACTCTGGTGCAATCGCTGTGTTTTTGTGGTTCATTTTAAATAATGCGACATTTCCAGACAACTTGGAACTGGGAATTCTTCCTATTTCCTATTGGTAAATAACGCCTTGAATGGTGTTAGAAGTCGGACGTCTAACTTGTGAATTTGAGGCAGAGCCATATCATATCATCCACATCATATCATAACACCTTATATCATATCACCCCGTCACAGCCATATCACCCTACAGCTCAAGACGGTTTCTCACTGAAGCACCTGAATGGGAGACCACATGAGAAAACTAGGTTGCTGTAGGAACTAGTGTTAGTGAGGCCAGTGGTCTGTGTGAGTCCTAACGCCCCAGTAAAAGTGAAGGGGACACTATACTGTCAGTGGGTGCCGTCTTTTAAATGAGAAGTTAAACCGAGGTCTTGACTCTTCGTGGTCATTAAAAATCCGATGGCACTTCTCTTAAAAAGTAGGGGTGTAACCCCGGTGCCCTGGCCAAATTCCCTCTCAGCCCTTACCATCATGGCCTCCCAAACATCCCCATCCACCAAATTGGCTCTATCACAGTCTCTCCACTTCCCCTATAGCTGGTGTGTGGTGAGTGCACTGGCACCGTTGTCCTGTGGCTGCTGTCGCATCATCCAAGTGGATGCTACACACTGGTGGTGGTGTGGAGAGATCGTGATTGTGAAGAGCTTTGGGTGTATGACCATACATGTAAATGCGCTCTATAAATACATGTTACATTACATTACACAACATTACAGATCAAAGAACCCTGACTTCAGCGAGACACCATTTTACATCACTTTACAGATGGCGGCTAGTTCTGCTTCAGTGAGATTAGCCTGGAGCAACTTTATGTGAAACATAAACAAACTTTCAAGTATGCTTGCAGCAAAAAATGAACAGGAACCCTACTAATAAACTGAGAACCCTATTAATTAGATGATATTTGAATTTATTTTATTCAACAGGGACAATGCTCATTGATAAACAGTAGAACTGTAAATAAGCCAGAGTTAGCCACAAGGGCTATTTTTCATCTGTTGCCCCCTACCACATTTTAAAAGGCAACCTAAAAATAAAAAAACACGTCAGTGGTCTCTAGTGTATTTATCATAGTTGTATATTCAAGTCAAGACATGTCATGTTTTTTTAATAGAAAATATGCATTCACCTTGTCTCTAAAACATTTCAATTAAGAGGCTTTTCATCCCAGATGGAAAGCGATCACATAGAGAAGATAAGTAAACAGTTTCCCACAGTTAGTGATTCCCCAGCACTCATTTCTTTTTCCTGTTGCATCCCACAGTATGAGGGTGCGGCTCCTCTGGGCTTCGGTTAGCAGCCATTAAACTCCCACTGTGGCTGTGAGTGTATGAACGTGTTAGTCTGGAGAACCTGCCTGTAGTTGGGTTACAGATCCTGCCATACTGTGGGCTTGGAGCTTTACAGGATAAAGAAAAAAAAAACGAGGATTCTAAAAGCATCGCTGGTTTTAAATGAAACCGAGAATGAGAGATGTGTAAAAGTTGAGATGGATTTCACCACACACAAACAAACCGCAGTCATGATGGTTTCTGAAGTCAAGCGATAGTTGTGTGTAGACAAGCTACTGCAAAAAGTGTTTCTCAGGGATGAACGGGGGAGTAAAAATATCTGGTCATTAACAGTTCACATATTTATATTCAGTTTTGAACAACACAATACCAGTGTTCTAACCCTGCGGGGTCTGGGGTGATTTTGGAGCCCTTAAAATGTTTCAACGTCCTGACATTTGTGCTTATTTCAGCTACTTATTACATAGTATTGGCCAGGCCCAGCTCCAGCTTGGAACTTTAGGGTGGGTCAAGTGACTTTCCAGGTGGGCCAAACTATATAAGAATATATACAGTTGAAGTCAGAATTATTAGCCCCCTTGAATTAATAGCCCCCCTATTTTTTCAGTTTTTTTCAACACATTTCTAAACATAATTTTTTTTAATAACTCATTTCTAATAACGGATTTATTTTATCTTTGCCATGATGACAGTAAATAATATTTAACTAGATATTTTTCAAGACACTTCTATACAGCTTAAAGTGACATTTAAAGGCTTAACTAGGTTAATTAGATTAACTAGGCAGCTCTGTAGACGATCAAAAATAAAATGAGCTTAAAGGGGCTAATAATTTTGACCTTAAATATTTTTTTTAAATGAAAAACTGCTTTTATTTTAGCCAAAATAAAACAAATAAGACTTTCTCCTGAAGAAAAAAATATTATTAGACATAATGTGAAAATTTCCCTGTTAATCATCGTTTGGCAAATATTTAAAAATTAAATAAATAAATAAATAAATAAAAATGTAAAAAGGGGGGGGGGCGGCAAATAATTCTGACTTCAACTTCATATATACACAGTATAGCATTGTTACGGTTAATTCAGTAACTGAAGAATTTTTCTTGCGAACATTTATTGTTATTTCTACACATTACTAAATTCATCCAAAAGCTGTATTATGAATGTTAAATATGCTTTCAATAAGATACTGGAAAAATTGCTGTTTTTAAAGTTTTATTCCTTAACATTTTAAAATGTCAACTATACATGCAATAGAATCACCCATACTGCTTTTGACACAAACAAAAATCTTTACAATAACTGTAACTAGTGTTTTCACAATGCTGAATGTCCAACTTAGAGATGATACCTCAACAAATATCAACATTCCATACCTTTTTTTATATTTTGTGATTTAAATTTTTTTTTTTTTCAGCAGATGCCCTTCCAGCTGCAACCCAGTACTGGAAAACATTCATACACTCTCACATGCACACACATACACTACGGCAAATTTAGTTTAATCAAATCACCTACAGCGCATGTCTTTGGACTGTGGGGGAAACCAGAGCACCTGGAACACAGGTAGAACATGCAAACTCCACACAGAAATGCCAATTGGCCCAGTCAGTACTCAAAGTCAGTACCAGCGACCTTCTTGCTGTGAGGCGACAGTGCTAACCACTGAGTCACCTTGTCGCCCCATAAAAAAAAGATTAATATGTAAAAAAAAAAAGTCATACAAGAAATTCAAACAGTGTCATTTAAATATTTACTGTATTATGTATAATTATAAGACGACTTTTGCTTCTCGCTTGCAAATAAATGAAAACAATTTTTTAGTATTTTTAGTAAATTTACATGAAATAAATTTGTACACAGGTTTTACACCAAATGTATGAATGCTGATATTTCTATTTATATAAATGGAAATTGAGGAAAGGGAATTGGAGGAAGTCTCTTGATCTGACACGGGTCAGATTTAAAGCTCTCATCTCTCTCATCTCAGCATGTCTGGAGCTCAAGTGCGAGGCCGCGGCTCTGACAAAATTAGCAGGTTTCTATTGTTTTTCCTGCTGAAGGGCTGGTGACCCAGAGTGAGACAGAGAGACATCAGGTGGAGAGGAATAACAGACCGGCTAAAAGAGATGCTAAAATGTCAGCACCAGGCTGATTATGCCAGGCTGGCAGTGCGGTGCCCGCTGGTGAGATGAAGATGAAAGAGCCTCCCACTGGCTTCAGAAAGCAAGAGCCAAGCTCGCAGGAGGAGGCACAGCAGGGGGGCCTCGTGGGCGTCAGACGGACTGGGACGGGGGCGGCGTGACTCTATGTCTGTATTTGTGGATGAGTGTGTGTGCGTGTGTGTGGGAGCTTCTCTCTTTATTTAAAAGCCACTGCACTAGAAAGCACAGGATTTATTGGAATATGAATAAAAGCAAAGGAATAGTTCAGTCAATTATGAACATTTTGCTATTACTTCATCTTGTTCCAAACCTGTTACTTTTCCATGAAACACAGATGGAGAAAGGCAGCACGATGGCACAGTGGGTAGCACAATTGCCTTACAGCCAGAAGGTCGCTGGTTCTAGCCCCGGCTGGGCCAGTTGGCGTTTCTGTGTGAAGTTTGCATGTTCTCCCCATGTTTGTGTGGGTTTTCTCCTTTTGCTCTGGTTTCCCCCACAGTCCAAAGACATGTGGTACAGGTAAATTAGGTAAGCTAAATTGCCTGTAGTGTATTTCAAGAGTTCACACTTGCATGATTGTTGATTATTGATGATTGTTGATGAGCTTGTTTGGCATGCTGTCCCAGGAGAGAGCCCTGAGCTCAGAAGATCCTCGAGCCCAGAGCTCCCTCCCATTTGCAGGGCGAGAGGGGAGATCTTGAGAACTTCCCTGCTGTAGTAGCCAATGAACAGATAGTGATTGCTCTTAAGAGGTAACTACTTACTAGGTACATGTCTAATGTGCCAATTTGGATTGGTCAATTAACTTAAGTTGCATGTTTTTGGATGGTGGAAGAAAACCGGGGAACCTGGGGGAAACCCACATGAGCACCGGGAGAATGTGTAAACTGCACAGAAATGATAGCTGGCTTGGTAAGGACTAGAACCAGTGACGTTTTTGCTGTGAGGCAATAGTGCTAACCACTGGGCCACAGTAGAGGTGAAAGGGGGGATTCATCAAAATGAAGATGGCTGTTATATGGAACTTAGGGTATTTATAGTGGCTTAGGAATCGTCTGATTAGTGAATCATTAATTGAATAATGCGGGAACATGCGTTTGATCAGGGTTGATCTCTGGGAACAGGTTTGGTCACCCCTGCATTAGAATGTTCCATATAAGAATTGTAATGTGTTTTATTACTCCTGTATCAATTTGAAACTTCACAACAAAAATTATGAAAACTGAAATTAACGGCAGCTATCCAAGCTCTAGCTCTCACATGGTCGCCCGTTGAACATAAGCTGGACTGTGTCTGATTATTACCTGGATGGAAGACCAAATGTGAAACGGTTGCTGCTGGAAGAAGTGTTAGTGAGACCAACAGGGGGTGCTCAACCTGCACTCTGTGTGGGCTCCAACGCCCCAGTGTAGTGATGGCCTGGTCAAATTTGCCCGCTGGTCTCTGTCGATCATGGCCTCCTAATCACTCTTCGCATAACTGACTCTATCTCTCTGTCTCCTCTTAACCAATAAGCTGGTGTGCAGTCTCCATGTCTGCAGAAAAATGGCTGCTGTCACATCATCCAGCTCTCTGCAGCACAAGTACAACACTGTACATAGTGAGCTGAACTGAACTGTACGTAGACCGGTAAGACGGTATGATAACCTTGGATAAAAACATCACGGTTTCACTGTATTGTGATTACTTCTCTAAAATATATTCTTTTAAAATGTCTGATAAAAAAATAAAAATTAAAAAGAAACATTTACCAACCTTTGAACACAATATATTTTATTTTGAGAAACATTTTTTGAGTAGTAAACATGTTAGGCTAAATAATTTAAATAAATCATAGACTTCTGCTGTCTTTATTAGTTTCAAAAACACATTTTACCTCGGAAACGGTTATCGTCCCATGCCTAAATCCTATTTGAGAAAAACTGCAGAAACACTTTGATTGACATTCTCCCTTTGTAAATGTCCTCAGAGGGGAAAAGCCACACCCATTATTGACAATCTTTCCCTCATTAGCATAAACAGCCCTGAGTAAGAAGCAGCCGCTGTCAACTGCTTAAGATAATAAGGATCATAAATGTGGAGTTTTAAGATGCACAAATGAACACTGTAGTCTCCATAGACTGCCTTCTTCAGAGCCACTTCTGTTTACATTTTCAGTTTTTCAGAGATAACATTAACCCTAAACCTGTCGCTATGCTGACAGGCGCTTGTAGCTCCTCCCTCTTTCGAAAAGAGCATCTCATTTGAATTTATAGTAACCCAGCAAGCATTTTTTGTTTTTAAAAGATGTCTAAAAGATGTTTAATAGACGTCTAAACAAAGTCGTCTTGGCTAAAACAATGGTTAAATTTGGGCTGTCAGTGAAAATCTATAGACGTCTAAGAAAAGGCTAAAACTAGACTAGTCATCAAATAAACAGAAATGAATGACTACGAATATTAAGTCTGTTTAATCTGTCTATTTGATGACTAGTCTAGTTTTGGGCTATTCTTAGACATCTATTAGATTTTTACGGACAGCTCAAGTTTAGCCTTGTTTTAGCCGAGCTATCTACATTTAGATAGATGTCTATTAAACACAAAATTGTTTGCTGGGAAGTCACAAAAATGGCACAATTTGGATCAAAGCCTAAAATGGACCAGTTTCAAAGAGTTATTTTTGGGTTATTTTGAGTCAAAACTTCACATACACACTCTAGAGACATCAGAGATTTAGGCCCTGTTTACATTAATATGTTTTAGTTTTAAAACGCATAAGTTTTGCTACTGTTACGCCATCTGTCCACACTACGCCGTAGTTTTCAAATGCTGAAAATGGAGCATTTTGAATATGCTGAAGAGGCCGTTTTCATTCTAAAATGCTGCTGCTCTGTCTCAGTGTGGATGGGGGAAAACGGAGACATCTGAAAAGGGACGCAGGTCTGCAGACATTCACCTATCTGATTGGGGCTTTTTCCTCAATATTAAGAATAGCGTACACACAGTTCAGTCTTGTATCCTCTCCTTGTGAGTTTAGACTTCGCAAGTTTGCAATGGAAAAAAAAACTCCTGAGGACATGTCGGGTAAATATTCAAAGGGAACAGTGTACTTTACAACCTTATTCACGTCTTCCTTTCAACATTGTTTCACTTTCTTAACAATAAAATGAAAACATGATATAAGGAACTGCCTATTTTCATTTTCATATTAGCAACTTAACAGACACCAAAAATGTTGAGGCGTCATGTAGCTTCATATTTACATAAACATGAATTTCACTGTATGGATATTTATAACATAATGCAGCCTATAACATTACTGCCTCCTTTCAGTTTCAGTAAAAAAATATGAAACACACCCTCTCTTTTGCTGAATAATATAAAAATGGCCATTATAAAAGTATAACGTACAATAAGTTTATACAATATAGAAAATAAATGCAAGCAATCAATCAAATGTGCAGAATCAGTGTCCGCGGTTACATAAATTAATATATTAACTTATCTTTGAGCTCAGCCAAAACACTTTACCTGAGAACAATAGATTAAAAAAACTAAAGTCTGAGAATATGTTGTTAGATAGAGACAAGATGAATTAAATATCACGTTTAACAAATACAGTGAGTTTAGATCCAGTGGTAGATCCTTGATGAGCAGTCTGACGTGCACAGCTCTCATCGTTGTAGTGCACAGAGTGTGTGTATGTGTGGTCACAAGGCCCGGATTAAGAATTCAGAGACCCCTGGGCACAATGCCTTGTGGGCCCACTACCTGGCCGCTATAGTTGAATTAAAATAATATTAAGAATAATATAATATTTTTTAAATAAAATGAATCTATAATGTCCGCATTTATAAAGTAAATAGTATATATATTTGTAAAGATTTCATTTATTTTTAAAGAATTTAAAGCATACTTTGAAAAAAAATACTAACAATTAGTGAAAATTTATGGATTTTAATATACTTAAGTTCACTGGAGCAGCACTAAAATGTATATTTAATTGTATTTTTAATGTATAACTTCTAAAAACTTATGATGCATATGATTTGGATATAATACCAGTTTAATCCAGTTCGATGAGTCCTCCATACTACACAAATTTATTTATGATTTCTACTTGCCTTCCTCGTGATGAAGACTAGGCAAAATCTGATTTGTAGTGGGGGAAAAAAGAAGAACGTGTTTATCAGACGCTGGATTTGAACCGGGTTCATGATCGATCGCATCAAAACATGTTGCCATGCACTTTACGAGCTACACCACTCACGCTGCTGTCTGTTGCGCTCTTTACTTATGTTCTCTCTGTCAATCAAACGGTGATGTATTACTCAACTAGCTTATTCCAACAAGGTGCGCTATTTGCACTTAGCCTAAATAGACATGCCAACATCGGCACCCCCCCCCCCCCCCTCGCAGGGGCCCCAAGTGCGCAAGTGTGCAGTGTGGATGGAGAGTTGTTCAGAAATGCTAGGTGAGTCACCAGTGTGGAAGCAGATCATTTTTATTCTAAAACGTATTAGTGTAAACGGAGCCTTATTTTACATCTTGTAAAAAGGGGCATAATAGGTCCCCTTTAACAAAACGGAAATGTACATGTGTCAAAATTAGCCAAACGGCTATTTAACATCTACAGCCCCTTTACATATCATTAATGTAAAAAGGAACAAATGTTGTTGATGTCATACTTCCCAGAAGCGTTAAGAAATGGAAAGTCAAACATATGTTTAAGCAGATATTTATAGTTTCATGTAAAAATGTAGCACATATTTCCAATGAGCCTGTGTTGAAAGTTTCTTTCTAAGGTAAACTTCTGTATCACTTTAAAAAAGTTCGTTGGCCGGTCTGTCTTCTATGAGTTAAACTCATCTCTATCAAACAAATTGAAAAACATCATGCCCAACCCCACTCGCATGCATTTTTTACACCTATTCACGGTTAGTTGCGGCTTTTTGCTCAGTTTTTAATCAGTAATGCATACAAGCTCTTGTGAAGATACACAAGATTTATCCCGCAGATTTGAAAAAGGAATCCTGTTGTCTGGCTTTCCATGCGTCACATGGGACGTACCACACGCTGCGCTCGTCTCTCCTCCATCTCAATCTTTCTCTCCACGTGTGGGATGAACAGACTCTGAGTTAGAAAAGTGAACGTGGGCTGCACACTCTCGACAGGGAATATGAAGAGCGAGAGACAGCCCGATGAGATGAGAAACACTCCAAAAATAAAAAAGAGGATTAATTGGGAAGGACAAGAATTGAGGGGGGAATCAGACAGTTCTCTGGATGAGACGCAGAGGCCTATTAAAAAATGTATCAAAGTGAGCTGGATGTGTGTAAAGCAAATTAAGAGCTTCTCTGTCTTTCTCTCTCTCTGACACACACTAAGGTAATGAAAGAGGTTATCAGTGGTGTCATGAACCCTATCTACACACACATGCTGTGACACAGTTATCCACTATAATTAACCTGTAGGCTGACACTTTCATTTCTTTCTCACATCTATCGTTCATCATTTCTGGTCATAAATGCACTTATTTCTTTTGTGGGAGCTATGAATTTCTTTCTTTGTATAATAATTATGTTTTCATATTCAATGTATAATTGACATCAGTCTATTAACTAAATACCTGCTAGCCCTATACTGCCACAAGTCGTATATTTGAGTGTCTGTAAAAAAAAAAAAAAAAAAAAAAAAACAGTATTCTTGTGACATATTATTACAACTTAAAATATTTCCTTTTCAGCATATTTTATATTAAATCAGCCACATATTTCTTTTTAAACAATTCATTTTAAGTGTTTAAAACAGTCAACTGTGATACATTTTTTATTATTAACTTATTTTATTGACTATTTGATTTATATAAAGTTCATACATTTTTTTAAATATACAAATGCATTATGATGCTTATACAAAAGCATAGCAATATAATACAAAATCAATTTCCATATAATAAGTGACTAAAAACATGGTAAAATACAGTGCTCAGCATACATAAGTACATCCCTCACAAATCTATCTTTTAAATTAATTTTTTTAACAGAAAGCTATGTATATTAGATTTGTGCATATACATTAAGGCTGATTTATACTTCTGCGTCAAATGCCGGCATATGCTACGGCGCTGACGCATAGCCCTTCGCCGTGGCCGCAGCGTGAGCTCTGTGATTGGTCGGCTCGGTAGTGCTGACGAGTCTGGGCGGGACTGAGAGCCGCGTGAATGGTGCGAGCCTGATGAAGCGATTGTTTACAAGTGTGGAGTGCCGTGAAGGAGCTGGATGGAAAGTTTTGTTTTGTGTTTACCTCATAGTTAAAGTTGTTTCATGTCCGCCGGTTCCTGCCTCAAAATGAGCGAGTTTGAGCCACTTGTACATCCCGGAAGTGTTCAGGAAAAGCAAAAAAGCAGCGAAGAAACTCGACACAAAGGAACATTTACAACTCACTGCCAACTAGCGTTTCAGAAGTGTTAATGCAGACCAACAGAGACAGCGCGCAGAAGTATAAATGCACAGCCACGCGCGTTGCATGCGCCATGGGTTACGCCGGTCACTTGACGCAGAAGTATAAACCAGGCTTTAGTCAGTACTGAATCCAAATCTGGAGCTTATCTAACAAAATAACTTACGATAACGGTCCAAAAACTAGCACAGCCAAATTTATATGTTATAGAAAAATATTAAAGAGCCTCTACTATGCATTAAAAAAAAGTCATATTTTTGGTTTTGGGGGTCTCCAACAACAGGCTGATATGCTTGCAAGGTCAAAAAGCACTTTCATTGTCTTATAATGTGCATTTATTTTTATCTAATTATCCCAATGACTCCCATATGATTCCTTCAGCGATTCATTTGTTCCCAAACCCTTCCTTAACGCAAGACTAATCTGCGCAGATTGGTCAGATGACCCAGTCTGTTGCGATTTGTCGACTGCGTTCACAGCGAGACAGAGAAAAATGCTCACCAAGGCTTATCAACAATATTGAAGTAGTCAGAGTGCAGTGTATGTGTAAGCCCAATGCATTAAAGCAATGCAGTTAAACACCAGCATATTGCTCTATTCTAAACCAAAAGTAAAAACAGTGACAGACATTCTGTATTAATCCACACAGTGGCAAAAGCTGAACTATTTTAAAACTTGAAGTGTGTAGGAACAACTGATGTTGGAAATAGCAATGACAAACGGCAGTAGATCGTGAGCTAACAAACATGTTTAAATCCGTAAACAAAACGGTATGTGTGGTGTTTTCAATGTGGTTTTAGACGCAATATAAGAATATAAAGAGTTAACCAGACAAAAAACAAGTCGCGTGGAGTTATTACAAGTAACAAAACACAATTAATTACATAATTTGCAAGCTAGAGAAAACAAGAAGGCAACCATTTTAATCACATTTAAGTTACTTACACTTGTAAAATGGAGGAAGAAACTGATCCACAAATTGTGTTACTGTCAAGCTCTGACAAGTCCCATGCATCAGTAGTCATTTCTGATCTCTTCTTTAATAAACGGCCTACGAATCCACTATTGTAAGCTTGTAGATTGCTGAAGCACTCGTCAGAAAAATGACAAGAACACAGCACAAGACTGGGGCTTTAATGCTGAGGTATTTTTGCAATAATAAACTTTGGATAGGGAAATACCACTAACTTTTCCTCACACTTCAGAGCACAGTGTCTTCGTGACATGATTCAACCAAAATCTGCTAAAGTGTTTGTCTTCCTCTTTTTCTTTCTACAGTGTTTGTGGGCGGGCCAGGGGTTTCAATTTTCCCAGGTCTGCGCATGCAACAAATGGGCGGGGCTTGAGTTCCATATCGACATCACGCCAACAAAGCTAAAGACTCGTTACCCCACAATTAATTTGAACCACTCTGATTCAACTCTTTTATATGTGAATCAACAGTTTTAAACACGATGCACTTTCAAATTTAAGCCTTAGCTGGATATTTCACTTCACTTAGAGTTGTGTTACACACTGCATGGAAGGTTATTTTCAAAAACCCATAATAGCGGCTCTTGAAATACAAATTTGAAAAAGAGGAAAAGTCAAGGGACGCAAAAAAAATTGAAGAGTTTAGCTGAAGTTTTGCAGGTAATTTTTTTTTTTGCAATATTTTGCTTGGATTTAAATGGATTATCTTTCTATTTCTAAATATGTTTGGTGACTAAAATGCTATTTTAATAAATATATAAATATTTTGTTTAATAAATAAGTTTTGTTAAAATGCATTGCCTATATTCACTGAGAGATGGATAAAAACATTCACTTTCAAAATGGGGTCTCCTCAATTATGCTGAGCACTGTACAGTACATTCCTAAGCGCTGTATTGTTATAGTTCCCATTATCACTATAATTCTTGATTCTTTGCATCACATTTGTAAAATGAACACTGCAGTATGCTATTATAAAACTATATCTTGCTAATGGAATCCGCCTGTATTTTTGTATGTCTAAATAGTGTGTCTGAATCGCCTCTGGCTGCTGGTGTGATCGATATTTCAGAAAGCAGAACAGATCACCACACAGACTCCAGTATTCTGGAGGACTGCCAATAGAGCTGCATTAACAGAGCAACCCACTCACACACACACACACATATACACACACACACACACACACACACACGACTGTAACCCACTAACCTGGCCTCCCCCCACACACCACAGCACACACACATGACCTACACCCACTTGACAGCACTAACTGACACACATGCTCACAAACACCCAGATACTCATAATGTGAACCCACTCACCAACACACTCACACACCTGTAATGGATGAACAGCCACACCCACACATTCATAGTCAAACACTACGCAAAGCCTAGTTCACACAGCCTTCTCCAGCTCTCACTTATCAATTTAATGTGATAATTGCAAATTGATTGTCACAGTGTACAGTATGTTAAAAATAGATGTTTACATTTTCTGAAGATATTGTGGGTGGCGTTTTGCTGCACAGGATTCATTGTAAGCAGTTGGTAAACGTTTGTTACTGGTCTTTTGTCAGATATGGAGTAGTACATAAATAATAATATAAAATCACTAAATTTTATTCAGTCTGAATACATTATTTCTCTGGTATGTATTGGCTGTCATTGTGTAGAGTAAAAAAAAAAAAAAAGAGTATGTCCAAATATATCTTCGTTTGTGTCTCTCAGAACCCTTTATTTGACCCTTGAATTATTCCATACACACAACAACAAATAACCTATGGTGTCATAGTCTACTTATATTTTTACATATTTATTTCATAACTTTATATATATATATATATATATATATATATATATATATATATATATATATATATATATATATATATATATATATCGATTCTGATTCTTTTTCTGTTGAATCGATTCCCTGAGGTCACTTGAAAGGTTCATTCACAAATTGAAGGGTATGGAAGAATCTTATTAGAGTTTCTTTTAAATCTTTTTTTTTTTTTATGTCTGAAAGAGTCTGCAGTTTACAACAGAAGCCGTCTCATGACATGAAATGAATCAATACAACGAAGTGAATAATTAGGATTAGAGCTTAAGTGGAGATTTGGATTCGAGTGAAAAGAATTTAACTACTGGCGCGAACAGTAAATAGCTAATGCATAGTTTTAGCATTGTTTATGAAAGGCATTGTAGATACACTGAATTCTCTATCAACACCTATAGATTGTACTAGAGTTGGGCGATGTCGACCAATTTGGTATCGAACGATGTCTAATGTGAAACATTGTGATGGACGATGGCATCGTCGTCATAGGCGGTAGTGAATTAATTATATACATGAATAATTAATTAATTCATAATGAATTTATTATTTGTAGCCTACCGTTTCAACTACCTGACCCTCATGGTCTTTGTTTTACCCATAACCAAATTATAAATAAATAAAAAAAAGTTACACACAAATTATCACCTGTCAATCACTTTTTCTGCAGAACTGAATAGGCAGATTGATCTGTGTCGTTATACTGGCGTCGACAAACTTGGTACATAAAAAAGGTGCACAACCAACAGGAACCAACCAACAGTATCTGAGGTTTTCGCTAAAATTATTAAGTACAAGCGTGAAAGCGAAAGATTGAAGCAGTGTACTGACGCTGTGACACGTTACCTGATAGATTAAAAAAAGACCAATGAGTTGTTAGATAGAGACAAGATTAATTAAATATCACATTTAACAACTACAGTGAGACGCGATACAGTGGTTAATCTTTAATAAACTGTCCGACGTGCACTCCTCAAAGCTCCCGCAGACTGCTGGAGATCAGACGCGCGCATACCCTGCAGAGTTTGTGTGTGTGGTCACTTGATGTGGGGTTTCAGCAGTATAGAGTGGAAGGAGGGTTTTTCAGAAATGCTAGATGAAACGCTAGTGTGGATGTGGATCGTTTTCGTTCTAAATTGCCATTTTAAAACTAGGATGTATTAGTGTAAATGGGGCCGTAAGTATTTTTCTCAAGCGGATTGCTGCTGCGATGTGGGCGAGGCGAAGGATCGCGATGTTGGCTCAGCATAATGATGTCCATCAGCCATCAGCGAAGGACAATGGCATCATCTATCGACCCAACTCTAGATGATACTATTCATCTGGTCGTAGTGTGTTTCCTCAACAAACATTAATTCACGGACTGAACTGGCTTAATTCAATTACAGCTGTTAAGACTTCCATAATTACAATTTAAAGGATTTGAAACTAATTATTCATCATAAAAACGTAGATGAACTGATTCTCAGACCTTGAATTTTGAGGATTTGACAAATGGTGCCGAAAAGTAGATAATGCAAGTTTGTTTTGCCGTTTAGAAAATGAAAATCTTGTTTAGCATTTACTCTTTAACATACTAAAGTGGTTACAATAAAAAAAAAATACTGTGGTGTAATTAATCCACAAATCAAACATTGATTTTTCAAAAATACAACCAATAAAAGTTGTTTGTAATAAAACTGTGGTTATAAATGCACCAAAAAATCCACTACTCTACACTCACTCACTTTCCTTCAGCTTATTCCCTGTTTTAGTAGAGATCACCACAGCAGAATGAACCTCTAATTACTTTGATATTTATGCCCTTCCAGCCACAATACCCACACATTCTCCCATTCATACACTAAAGGCAATTTAGTTTATCCAATTCACCTTATACTGCATGTCTTTGGACTGTGGGGAAAACTGGAGCACCAGGAGAAAACCCATGCAAACATGGGGAGAACATGCAAACTCCACACAGAAACACCTGGTCCAGCCGGGACTCGAACCAGCAACCTTCTTGCTGTGAGGTGACAATGCTAATCACTGAGCCACCGTAACACCGGATGGTTACTATATTTTATTACAATGAAACTATGGTACATATTTATAAGAGATGTGAAACTGTAACAACAATAGCATTCATACCAACAGATAGTAACATAACTTTTAATAACATAGTTTAATAAAAACTGAAAATTCTACTATTGATCACTCTAATGGCATTTCAAACCCCAAAGACCTTCAATCATCTTCAGAACATACATTTATTGTAAATTTTTAAAGATATTTTGGATAAAATCCAAGAGCTTCTTGATTCACCATAGGCAGCAATGGTCCCAGCTCTTTCATTGCTCAGAAAGGTACCAAAAACTTGGCCAAAATAGCCCATGTGTATTCAGTGATTCAATCAAAAAAAAATTTTAGCTATGACAACACTTTTAAGTGCAATAACAACTAGTTAGTATAGTATAGTTATAGTTAGTATCGTTAGTACAGCCACATGATATTGGCACCAGTGCACTCACCACACACCAGTTATGGGGAAGTGGAGCGACAGTGAACGAGCCAATTCAGTGGAGGGGAAGGGTTGGGAGGTCATGATCGGTAAGGGCCAGGATACCAGGGTTACACCCCTACTCTTTACAAGAAGTGAAATGGGATTTTTAATTACCACAGAGAGTCAAGACCTCGATTTAACATCTCATTCGAAAGACAGTGCCCTTTACCCTACTGGGGCATTAGAAATAGCCCTGTGCTGGCCTCACTAACACCACTTCCAACAGCAACCTAGTTAGCTTTAGTGAGTAACCAGTTTTAGGCTGCAGGATGATATGGCTGTGGCAGTATACCCCAGATGCCAGTGTGCGAATCCCTCAATTTAAATAAAGCACAGTGGATTTGAGGTAATTCGTCAGTGGTGCAACCGAGTGAGTCAGGACCATTACGGTCAAAGGAAGATGAGGGAGCTCTCAGATTTCATCTGAAACAATATCTTAGCTTGTATTTCGAAGATGAAAGATGGTAACTGGAATGCCTTGAGGGTGAGAATTAGGAAAACTGTAATTTTTAGGCGAAATAAACCTTTAAATGTATAGTTTTCGTTCTAAATTTTCTAAATTCACATTGATTTATAATCAATTAAAATTTTAGAACTGGTCTTTAGTATAGTTATGAAGTTATTAATAAAGCTCAGTTGTTGTTTTTTTTTTTACTAAATCTGTCCATAAGGAGCAAGCTGTCTACTGTCAAAGTAGATATGTAGTTGACAATAAACAGTATATTAATTCATAATAATGTAAATAATGCAAATGTATTTCAGTGATGCAGTCATATTATAAACTGAAATAAAGGATTGTCGGCTATACTCATATAATGTAAATATGTGACATTTCTCTGTATGTCTTCCCTTATCCTATATACATTGCCAGAGAGATCTGCAGCTGTGGAAGCCACAAACAGATCAGGTCAGTTGGTTGCTCAGCTGTCAATCATTAGGCAGGTATGCAGTCTTTTCTATTCATTATTCCACAGAATATTGTCTTGTTTATTTTGCTGTCTCCGTATACAGAATGCCACATACTGTATGTGGTAGGCTAACCCTGTGAATAACAGTAACAGTCCTGCCAGGCAACCAGGTCAGCATGTGTGTGTACGGTATATTTGAAGACAGGAAGTGTGGTTTCTAATGGATAATGGACTGACAGGACGCATCATTAGCCACAGTACTACAGTGTCTGACAGGAGTTACACACACGTTGTATACCCATTAGTTCTGACTGTCACGTCTGTCTCGCTGTCTGCCTGTCTTCCTCTCTTTCTCTCAGGTTGTCTCTGTCTTCCTTTTCCGTACACTTTCCGACAACTCTTGAGGTTTCGCTGTCTGTCTGTCTGTGTCTCGCACACACACACACAGCTGCTGTTGTTCTCCTGGCTGGATGAGTGTCAGTAATCATTACCGGTGTCAGTCTGTGCCCTCAACCGCTCCCACAGAAACCATAGAAACCAGCTCTGTTCCTCATTACTGTCAGAGAGCCAGGAACACACGCAGTCATGATATACTGACAGGATCTCTCAAATAATATTTGCATTCAGAAAAGGGCTTCGCCGTTAAGTTTACCATCTACAATGATTATTAGAATACTCATGCCTTTGCATACTGTGTGTGCTGCCTTTGATTTTTTAACTCAATACATTTTTAATGCAACTTCCCTAGAGGAACAAGAAAAAAAGAAAAGCATGCTTGTTGAAGGGGGCATTTACAGAACACAAATTTATAACTAAAAACAGGAAACTTTTTTTGTGCGATATTGGTACTTCGGGGCTTGGAAACACTAACTTTTGAAAACAGATTTTAAAGCGAAAAATATTGCAAACAAAATTGTTGCAATTAGCTATTTTTTCCTCCAAAAATGCGAATTTACTTTATGCGTAAAATTGGATTATCGCATTACAGACGTGCGAATAAAGCACTGTTTCCATCCAACGCATCAAAGAGAACAAAATTGTCACTTACTAAATAACTGGCACCAAATATCAACAGTGAAAGCTGAATTGGCTGCGGTAGGAGAAGCTGCATGAATCTTTTCTTCATTTAATAAATAAGAAGCCTCAGAAGACAAATGCCGACACGCAAGGACATGTGGTGGAGTTTGAAGGCGTCAGACGCAAAGCACAGAATCTCTTGACAGTTCTGGAGGTTTAATAATATAATAACACTAATACTGAAATGGTTAAGGCGTTTTGGAATGACCAATACAACAATTCAGATGTTTTACAGTGTGCTCAGCCTTCGTTTCAATCAACTGATTTTTCTGCGCATATCCAAAATCTGCATAAAAATAGGTGGATGAGAACGTAGCTATTGTTATCTATATAAAGCAGTGCATTTATGAAAATGATAATACACATGTTTGTGTTCATTCTATAGGCATCCGTGAGTATTGTCAAAATTGCAACATAGGCTCATTCTGAAAACGTAGCCCTATATAAATCACAAATTATGTAAAATGGCTGCATTTCATTATTAAAACGAACAATACGGGGCGGTATGATGCCATTCCTTTTCTCACTTACCAGCTGACCGCTTACCTTTATATGGACGTCTTTCCCGCTGTTATCAGTTTATCCGGTAAGACAGAGCGGAGTTGACCACGACAACGGGGTTCGAGTTCAGTGAACAACAGTACCAGAAAGCAGGTATCCAAGACAAAAGCTAAAAAATAAATAAACAAGTAAATAACAGGGTGAGAATGTGGTAAAATCTAAAAACGTGGTAAAAATCAGACAAGGGCTTTTCTTTTTCTGAACTGCTTTCCAACACACTACGGTTGGGTTTAGGGAAGGGTGTGGGCAGGGCAATCTGTGCTTTTTAAAACACCATTGGTTGAGTTTAGGTAAGGGGAAGGGTGGGGGAAAATCGGTCGGTCTGTCAGTCAGTCAGTCAGTCAGTTAACAGCAGCCTGCAAAAAACGTAGCTTCTGGTATGTATTTGGCTCTCTCCAAAAATGTTTTATGAACATATACTGCACATTAATGTTGTCACAATACTAATCGGTACTAAAATTTTAAAACTTTCCATTTCCCGCTAACATTTGTGAACAGGAATGACTGTGATTGGCCATCAATGTCATCAGTTCACCAAACTTTACTGCTGTTTAAGTGTAAAGAGTTACACGAACACTAGAGCGTTTTAAATCTGTGAGGATCAGCTGGTCTTGCTATGAGCTCACATACAAGCAATCCGCTAAAGAAACGACTTAGCCATCCTTAAGAACTTGCTCAAATGTTAGTGGGAAATTAATGTTGTTTTTATTATTCTTTTAATTACTTTTTCTTTTTGGTAGAATGTGGTCAGGTGAATGTTTTTTCTTATGTGCAGTTTTTTGTTTTTGTTGACCCAATCCCAAGTGGATAATGTTAAGTAAACAAGGGCAATAACATTTTGAGCTTGTTCGTTTTCATCCATTTTCTGGGCTAGCTAAAAATGCATTTGACTGGATTGCTTTCACAGTGTAAAAGCTCATGTGGCCAGATTGAATAGTTACAAAAGACCACATCTTTTCTTAAATATTGCAGGAGATGTTCTTCAAATGTGTCAGACAGAATTTAAAATCTCCCATCTGAAAATTGGTAGGTTGGCTTGAAGGTTAAAGTTAAACACAATGTTCTCTCTCTAGTTCTGATTCTAACACAAACCCACAGAGTTGGGTGTAAAAGGGATTGTTTAACTCTTGTCTACT
Organism: Danio rerio; assembly: GCF_052040795.2. NCBI lineage: Eukaryota > Metazoa > Chordata > Actinopteri > Cypriniformes > Danionidae > Danio > Danio rerio. Next base: position 19,267,681 of record NC_141028.1, on the reverse strand, counting down.
TGAGCAAAAAGACATCCACTGTAAATACAAGGTGTATAATCAGGGCTTAACATATACTCTACAGTATAATTCAGAAATGTTTAGTACATTGTTTTTTCCCATGTGCACATATTATTTTACATATCCACAGCCAGAAATCAACAGACAATTTTAATCCCATGTCCATTACTGATGCTATAAGAAGAACATACCAATTTATCAGCCTCAGACAGCCTGCCAATGCATCATTCACTGACCATCTGATCCATATCACGCACAAAAAATGGCAATCGCTGGCTGAAATCCAAGTCACTTGTCAGTCCTGATTAGATTGGCCGACTTAAGTGTAATTTCTAGGATTCAAAACTGTTTTTATCACTCCGTCAACAACAAAGTCATGTTTACAAGGTACTTGATATAATGAGTGCTTCCAAGGAAAAACTAATTGCTGGATATGCCAACATTTCTGAAATGCATGGCACTGGATATTGAAAGATGTTCAAGAGTCTTGGAAACTTGATAATTTTGTTTTGTTTTATAGTTGGACCAGATTTAATGGCCTTTGTTAGATTAAATGCTTTCTAAGGATGTGGTTGCACTTGTAGTTTGGGTCTTTTGGCTCATTTGGTTCATAAATTATTAAATTTGCTGAGCATTTAAACTGCAATTTTTAACTAGAACCTAAAGTTCATTGACAAACTTTGATCGTGATCGATTGACAAACTTTGAACGTGACTGCACTAGGACTGGCAGTTGGCAGCAAGCACAGTGGTCGCTAAGTGAATGCTAGGCAGTTGCTAAAATGTGTATAGCATTGCTAGGTGGTAGCCAAGCAGTTGCTAACATAAACTGGGTTCCTAAATGGCAAACCTCATGTACATGTTTCGTCAAATTCTAATACATTTCTAGCATATGTTATTGCACTAGATAATCATTACTAGCTTGTAGCTAATCATTATTAGCATTTGGCTAATCATGGTTACCATGCATACTACACAGGAAGTCCTACATTGCTAGCTTGAGTCAAACAAGCTAATACCAAGGTCCCTACGATGCTCTGATGTAGAGATATTGCTGTTTTAAAATGGTTGCTAAGTTAGCCTTTTTTGTTGCTATGGGGACAACTGACAGCTCAGTGATGATACAAAGCTTCTTGCCAATATAGGTGATATAAATCAACCCCGATGTCTGGCCCAGACCTCAAACCAGTGTCTTTCTTGCTGTGAGGTGAAAGTTCTAATGACTGAACTACCGCGCCGCCACATTTGTTATTTGTCTAAATCTTTAAAATAAAACTTGACACAGATACCAATTTCAGCATATAAAACAATACAAATTTGAATGCATAATTCCCAATGCAACAATAAACAGAAAAAACGAAGATGCCTACATGCAAAATAATCAAGCACATAACAAAACAAGCCAAGCATCCTCCACTACACCTCCTCTTCACAGCATGTGATGGGATGTTTGTTTTAAAGCTCCAGTCAGTTATTCAATGAGCCCAATAGATTGGGATCATGGCAACTTTATAACAAACTGATAAATTGGCTCTAGAGCCAATGAGTGACGGGTATTGATAACCAGTAAGCATTGTCTTACATTCTCCAGAGATGGTATCAATGGACATACAGTATCTATTAATTGACTCCATCCTATGCATGACTGGAGGATATAAATAATGCAGGCTAAGTCAGACGGTGCCACCGAGCTGTCAGAGAAACATATCTGATTCATGCCTCATTCATGCAGAGTGTTGGGAATTATGTTCATGAATGCAGATAATGTACCAGCATTGGTTTCCATGATCAAGAGATATATGCGCCTTTTGTGCTTCGAGTGTTGTAAAACTGTTTGATATGCTAACTACAATTCCAGGGAGATCAATGTAGGTTTCTATGCATTTTTTTTCTTTTAACAAATTTCTTTATTTAACTTAAGTGCAAGTTTTTATATATAGTTCCCATGTTGGTGTCAATATCAAATTTTACATTTCAAAAGTGATTGCAAATTACAGGTATATAAAGTGTTTACTTAAAAAACTCCTTCTTTATTCCTTTTTACAAGATGTAAGATAAGTATTTGTCTCCAGAATGTGCCTGTAAATTTTCCGCTCAAAATACCCATCAGATCATTTATTATAGACTGTAGAAAATGTCATTTTTGGGGTCAGAGAAAATTGTAGCTTTTCTTTTAGGCTGCGCCTTTAAATGCAAATGAGCTAATTCTCCCAGTCCACTATTCTGACATGCATGTCTGCTTCACCTTCATTATGTCAGATAAACCTGACTCTTGTTGTGTGATTGAAGCATCCTCAGTTGTTGTTGTACTGACACTATACAGCTGTGGTAATTCCGGTAGTTTTCAGAGCTGTGAACCTACACTGGTCTCACGGTTCGGTTCTGATTATCATGCCATCGATTCGGTTCAATTCGATATCTTAGTGCATCAACGACACAGTTTTATATTTTTTTCACAGCAGCAATTCTTGTATTAAAATGTATAAATATATTTATATTTATATACTATTTGTAATACAATTTTGTTCTTTAATACAAACAGTCAGATAAATAAACTTTAAACAACATGAACATTTATGGCAAATAATATAAACAAATATAAATATCTCGCTCGCTTTCTGATCCTTGTCTACCAAGTTCTCTTACACCCCTTTGATTGGTGACACACTCAACAGAAAGAGCTGTGATTGGCTCTTGCACGCTGGCGCTCTTCACAAATGAGTGACACTGATAAACGGCAGCGGCGATCACAGCTGATCCATGATAGACACGGTGGAGAAAACTGTACAGAAAAGTGATCGTGTCTGTATCCAGATGTATCGCTGTAACAGCCGAGAGGAGAGGAAAGTCACACTAGCAGGTCAAATGGGCCACAGTGGGAGAGAGAGAGAGAGAGAGAGAGAGAAAATGGGGTTTACTTTCATTCTCACAATCGCTGTGAAATAGCTGTCAGTGAAAGACTATCTAGAAAACACACACGCACTGAAATTGTGCAGTTTTTGCAGTTTTAAGTAGTTGGAGTGTTGTAAATACTCGCCTCCCTCACCATAGACATAGTGCATATGAGATAAATGACGTCACTACATAATAACCGGTTATGATTATTAGTTTAGCAATACCGAATTGTCCGCGTCTGCATCGCGATGCACCGAAGAAACAATTAATTTTGACACCCCTAGTAGTTATGAATTGCATATGGATTTTACAGACTTTATTGCAATCCCGCACTGTTTTACAAAAGTTTTAAACTTTTAAAAGTCATTCTTGAGGTGCAGCTACATACCACAGATAGTTGAAACAGATAATTTAATCCCATTTTCTTTGCAAATCCTGTCTTAATGACATGTTTATACGCATTACAATGGAGACATGTTAATATGAGCCAGTCAATCAATTTGGTGGGTGGGGAAAACTGCACGGCTATGTCAAGCTGTGGTGGGCCTTAAAATTGCAGGAATGTGGTTCCTATTTAAACATTAGAAAAAAACAAAAACTTGTGTTTATATCACTCCAATATGACTGTGGACGCACTATAATCAATATTGTAATTTGTATACTCTGTCCAAACAGCTTCCAAAAGTTAATTTAGCATGATAGGAGCGATTCAAATAAATAATTCAAATAAACTTTGCGTAAAAATGTTAAAATATGGATGAAATACTTTTCCAATGCCATTCACCATAAAATATGTATTTACTAATTTATTTATATAAAACCTGGTCTGTACTTATTAAAATATATAAACAAGCAAGTGATCTTTTATAAAGTTTATTATATGTTTAATCTAATAAAGGTGCCATATACTTCCTTGGTTTAATAAGTTAAATAACTAAAAACTAAATAACTTAATTAAACATATATTCTCTGATATCTACATAGTAGGTTTATGGCTTGGGTAAGATAAAAAATCTCTAGAAACAGTTTTATAAGCTCATCTATTACTCTATAAAAATAGCCATAGAATCAGAAGGTCTATAATTGACCATATATGGCTTGTGTCGTGAATATTAATGAGCTCCACTCTGACATGCTGCTCCTACACACACACAAACACACACACACACACACACACACACACACACACACACACACACACACACACACACACACACACACACACAGAGAGAGAGAGAAATATAGAAACAATCAGAGCAATGTTGTGGATAAAAGTTAAGTTCTAAATAAACTTGACAAAAGAATGATAGATATGTATCGCGTTGTATTTTCAAGCTATAGTAAATGAAAACACAGCCAGGAATTAATATCAACCTCTGCATGAACAGAGGACTTTTTAGCTGAGTGATTTGACATGATTCAGCAATCTACACGTGTTTGTTGAAACATACGCATCAAATTTCTCAATAAACACAATAAATTACTAAAAGATGTAACTAAACATACCTTATACCTCTTCAGATTGGAGATGAATAAATGTATAATATGTAAATCTTGTATTTTGTGTCCTGATGCAAGTTTAAAAAGCGTCTCGTCCTGTCGTTGCTCAGTAACTCACAGTAAACAAATTGGCGCAAGCGTTATCAAAATAAAAGTCCCACTTACATCGTAAGTGAAATATATGCTTAAAATAACTAAGGGGAAACAATTTGCATTGTTACCTCACTAGAAAACTGTGTTGCTTATCAAGTTTAATGCAGTCCTTCAAGTCTGATCTGAGAATCACTTCATATCGCATATCAAACAGGCAGTGAAGAAATCTTAAACATGACAATTTTGTAATGGAAATACAGTTCACTGGAAAATTAGAAGTCCGTGTGCATATAGCCCATTGTCATCATTCAAACTCGTCACGTTTTAGATCTGAATTCTTTAAAAAAAACAGTGGTCTTCTCCGCCTGGCTGAGATACGATATGCAGTGTATATCAGACCAAACAAAAAAGCACTGCATTAAATGATATTTTTCCGCCCCATGTCTTTAAAATATGGAAATTAATTTTACCCCTATATTTTAAATGGAATATCTGCGCTAGCCAGCAACTAATGACGGCACCTGCGTTTAAACACTTTGAAGTACATTACAGCATCGATGCTGGAAAAGAAACCTAATAAAAATTAAAAATAGTCACATAAAGCTTTTATCGAAAGTTATTCATTGGTTGAAAAATCCTAGCTGTGCATACAGCCCATTAGGCACACATGCAAATCCGGAGAGCATGGCCCAGTCATCGTCACACATCGCCACCGAGTCTCATCACAATTTTTTTTGTCCTCTGATTGTCCTATATTGTCCACCGGGGCTTTGCACTCGTGCAATTTAAATGAGATTGAGGAAACAGTAATGTCTGAGGCTCACATTATTCCCATTTCCATATACTGATCTATTGTTATTTTTTTTTATTTTTACACCTTGGTATACCCAGATTTTCATTATAGGGCACTGTTACAAACATTTCTGAAGAGTAGTGGCAAGTAAGTAGTGGCAATGGGGTAGTTAAGAGTTAAATTGACAATTATATTTCAGATAGACATTGAGTATCTGAATTATTTAGGTCTTCCTCAATCAATCAATCAATTAGTCAATCAATCAATCAATCAATCAATCAATCAATCAATCAATCAATCAATCAATCAATCAATCAATCAATCAATCAATCAATCAATCAGTCAATCAATCAATCAATCAATTAATCAATCAATCAATCAATCAATCAATCAAATTAAAATAGAAGATAAATGTTTTATAATATATTTTGTATTATTTATTTAGGGCAAAGGGCACATTTTTTACTTACATTTTATTGTACAAAAGAAAAAACTAAAAGTAATGCATCATAATATACCATCAGGGGTCCCAAAATTACAGCTCTGCGTGTGGGAACAAGAGCTATGACGTCATCATCATAATGACACTGCGAGGTCTTCAAAGACGTGAATGTCCATCCCACACGCACCCAAATTAAGTGTGGAGGAGGCCAGGGGCGAGTCACCACCTTTTTGCATGTAAAATCTACTCCAAAATGGCCAAAATTCAACTACACCCACCACACGAGTGGATACAAGTGCCTGTGGGACTTCATTTGTGTAAGACAGCCAGGCAGAGAGAGAAATAGAAAGAGACAGACAGATAGACATCAAAAAGGCTGAGAGAGTGAGAGTGGGTTCACAAACTGAGTCCCAGGAAAGACAGACAAGTCATCCCTCCATCGCCAACGAGTGGTGCTCCGCTCCTTTCAATGAACACTTGATGCTTGAATATGGGAAGTTAAGCACACAGATAACAATGTCATACTCCTACATGAACACGTGGGCATCGATTGAAAAGGTGGAATGCTTCTCTGTGCTTGAGAGAGGCAGTCATATAAGAGAATAAATGGCTCTCAGTCACCAAGAAAGTAAGCAAAAGATTGGGGGCGGCACATTAAAAGATAAGAAGTGACACACATAGCTGTGTAAACAGTTTGATTATTTTTTTACAAGTGCTGTTTAATGGAGGGAAATAAAATTCACCACATTTTTTTGACATAAAAGTTTTTATAACTAATTTCTTTGGTCTTTGCCATAATGACACTGTAGTATTTTACTAGCTATTTTGCAAGATATAAAGTTAGCGTAAAGTGCAATTTAAAGGCTTAATTGGGTTAAAGTTAGGTTAATTAGGCATGTCATTGGACAACAGTGGATTGTCAAGAGCCAAACAAAAGGAAAAAATCTGAATAAAGCTGCGGTCACATTAGAGTTCGAATATGCGATATTCTGTCATGCGGCGCTGCGAAAAAGGGCGGGATTAAACAAGATTATTAGACATTTAAAAAAGCAATCGATTGGTCCGTTTTAAATTTCTGTCCAGCGAGGTCATGTTTGATCTTCGCTTGGTCTCATGCAATCATGTGATGAGATTTCGCAGGTCAGGAGTTCACCAAGCTTGAACTTTCTAATGCAGCAAACTGCGAAACTTGTTGCTTTAATCTGCGATCACACTGCACTTTTATTCCCATGGAGTTTCATTCATACATACGTGAATACATCACACCGAAAACACAAGCTTGTGCAACAAGTTTCGCAGTTCGCTGCATTGGAAAGTTCAAGCTTAGTGAACTCTGACCTGCGACTTTTTTAAATGTCTAACCATCTTGTTTAATTCCGCCCCTTTTCGCAGCGCCGTTCAACAAAATTTCACACACATAAACTCTAGTGTTACCGCAGCAGATTGACATTGTAATAGGGCTGCTGCGACTGTTCAATCTGCTGTTGCAAGCCCAGATTAATAAAGGAACTTGGCCAAAAAGAAAATGAATGAATGAATAATAGGGCTGCACATTATATCTATAATATGTATATAATATATATATTTCTGCATCGATATCGCAACGTGTGTGTCAACAATAGTCACATCGCAGGACATGCAATGTTAAATTGGGATTACCAATTGAGAATACATGAGATTCGTGCAACGTATAACCATGACAGAGTGAAACTTTATTATTTGCATGCGTTTTAAAGGCATTTTAAAAAAATGGTAAAGCAATCAGGCATATTAATGTAAAACATTTGTAACTTTAATGAAGAGAAATTTTACTGATTTATTAATACAATAAAGAAATTGTACATTTGTGTGTTATATTACAATAAAAAATTATATGACTATCCGGAAAACCATAAAGAACTGTTGATTTTACTTTTTTCTTTGCTCTATTGTAATTATTTGTGCATATTTAATTGATTTTGTACATGATCACACCCTTACAAAATCATCTCGACCAATCCAAGTGAATGATTTTTCTTCTCACAAATAGGGCTATTCAAGCCATCTGGTGAAATTGGATTGATATTGCACTATATATTGCAGGAAAAAAATCGCAATGTCAGATTTTTTCAATATCTTGCAGCCCTACCTTGTAATAAAAATTTTATTTTTGTACATTTTTTAAATTTCAGCCAAACTAAATTAAATTAATTTTTTTAGAAGAAAAATATATTACACTGTAAAACCCAAAAAGTTAAGGTAACTCAAACCAATTGAGGAAACTGATTGCAACAAACAATTTAAGTTCAAAAACTAATTCTAATGAGTACTGTGAACTTACTTCATTTGAGTAAACGAAGCAATTTGAGCACAGTAAAACCCAATAAATGAAAAGAACTCAAACCAACTGAGTACTATGAAACCCAATAAGTTAAGGCAAATCGAACCGTTTGAGGAAACCGATTGCTACAAACCTTTTGAGTAAAAAAAACTAATTTACTGTGAACTTACTCTATTTCGGTTAATTTAATGAAATATTTAAATAACTCATTACTTACAACATTGAGTTTCAAATGAATAGAATTAACTTTCAGCAAATTTGGAGTTAACTACACTTATTTCATTTAATAAAGTTGACTGTTGGGTTTTACAGTGTAGGACAAACTGTAAAAAATGTTCTTGCAACTTGGGAAATATTTGGAAAAAGACTTAAAATTTCACAGAAGAATAATACTATTATCTTCTACTGTATAATTAAAATACGCAGTTTTTTTTATTTAAATTTTATTTTTTGCATATGACATCCCTGAAGATTAATTTATATATTGGCTACTAATGAACAATTTGTTCCTGTGACTTAAGTCAGCAACATTTTGCCAATATTGAGTAAATCATGAGCATCACTAAATCATCATTTTAGGTAAGTCATGCACTTAGTTTAATAATCAGTAAAATTTTCTATGAATAGACTATTGTGCACTCTTTACAAATAGGCTAAATTTCAGCACACCCAGGTCATGCTTTACTTTTATGATTGGTAACTCAATAAACATCTTCAGTCTACTTAACGAGATTTTGTGAATAAGTCACCTTCACAAAACAGTAATTTAGGAATAAGTAAACCACAATTAATAATCAGTGATGCATTGAATTAGAAAATGGTGTGCAAGATGTCTTTAAAACCAGCCTGATCTCACAAGAAAATGTAAGTATTTTACGTTTTATCAGATTAGTGGCTAATTCATACAAATTCGAACAAGTTCAGTCGTACAAAAAAAGTGTGACTTTAAAAAGGAGGCGTGGCAGCCAACCCCACCCCTAAATCCAATTGTCATTGGGTGGTGAGCAAATTGTACAAATTAGATTGTACAAATTCATACGAATTGCCGTGAGATTGCGTTGTTAAAAACATAATAACGAATTAGCAAAATACAGTAAGTGCATGATGTACCTGAACTGAGTTAAAAAATGAATAAGTCTTGTAAATCAAGATGTTCATCAAATCAGGTCACAAAGTAGTAAATTGTGCACTGTGAAGCTAAAATGTCACAAATTAACTAAATGCAAGCATGACGAGTAAAACATGCTGACAAATTGGCAATGAATTGTATTTGAAATTTACTTTTGTAATTTGTATTATTATAATTTTGTTCATGGATCATAAAGTTAAAATCCTGTTTGCAGTGTGTGTGTGTGTGTGTGTGTGTGTGTGTGTGTGTGTGTGTGTGTGTGTGTGTGTGTGTGTGTGTGTGTATGTTTATGGTTGAATGTAAAATATAATTAAATTATATTTAAAAAAATAATAAATTGATGTGGCGTCTAAATTCCTGCTGCTCTGAAAAACTGAGCTTGACTGTTATTATGCAAATGAGTTTGGGTCACATCACTTCGTCAGAATAAAAGTAGGCTGTAAAAATGAATAGTTAAAAAAGTGAAGAATAAATATGTGGATCTGTATAGTTAAGCACCAAGCTACTCTGGGAAATGAACAAAGTTATGCTGCTGAATAAGTTTGTTAATTGAGATTAATTGGGACGTCTGATTGTTAATGTGTGCTTTGAAACGTAATGTTAGAGATGTATGCTCACTTTCCCTATCCTATTTTCATTATCTCTCTTTATCTGATTTATTGCTGAGTTACAGTTAAAACTTAAAACATCAAATAATTTATTAAATGTTGTACAAACTGTACAAGCCTAATTGTAAATTGTACTCAGAAAAATTGTCAAGCTACTTATTTAAAAGCAGCTCAACAACATAATTCTTGAGATTGTTCGGGAACTTTTTTTGTTGTTGTTTGTTTTATGTTTTATCCACTTAGCTTTTAACCCACAAGTTGTAAAAAAACAATTAAGTTAGGACGACATGAAGGAATAATGTTGAATCACACATTTTTTACAATGCACTGTAAAAAAAATGCAGGGTTCCACACAATTTATTCATGCTGTCCCACGACAAATCGATTCAGTTAACTTAACACTTTTAACAAATTTATGTGGATTGAACATAAAAATATTAAGTTGTCCCAATGAAATCTCAAGAATTGTGTTATTTTAGTTCATTTTAAATAGTTTGAATGAGCAAAAATAAATAAATAAATAAATAAATAAATAAACAAATAAACATACAGTATATTTTAGCATTTACATTTTAGTTAATTATTCTGACAAAATAGTATCAATTAAAATTGCATAATAATAATTATTATAAATAATAATAATTTCTTACTAATTGGCCATAACATTAAAACGATCAGCTAATAGATAATTAAATGTTTATATTTATTTATATTTTTTATAGTTTATATAAAAAAACTGCATACAATTTGTAAGTTTCTTGTTTTATATTATTACATTTTTATTTTTAAATATCTCCAATTTATTAGAAGAAAATAACTCATTGTTTATTGATTTTTAGCTGAAATTGTTTTTAAATATTGCTGTATCCTAAATATAGAAAATGTAGCTGAAAAGAGTCAGTCTCATAAAATACATGGTTGTAAACTCCAAAAAATACTAGCAATATTTGCTTGCTGCTTGTTCAAACTAGTTAGAATGAGCTGAAACAACATAATTTCTGAGATTTCTTTTGAGAGAATTTTATTATGTTTAATCCACTTAAATTTGTCAAAAACCAATTAACTTAATTGATTTGTGTTGGAACAACGTGAATGAATTATGTGGAACCCTGCATTTTTCAACAGTGTACAGTAAATCTCTTTTAAAATCTCTTTAAACAACAAAATCCCTAAGAAATGATGATTATCAAATGTATGGAAATGTGTGAGAACGGCTGTCTCATTTTTGTCCAGAGCATTCGGCTTCATCAAACACACAATCCGAGGACACATAATCACCAAGGTCTTTCATGAGACTTTATTAATAATGCTCTTTTTTATGCATTCAGTGACTGTCTGCATGCATTACTCAGAAAAGGTAAATGGATGAGGGCATTGTAAGAATGTGGGTCAGATATTTGATCGGCGACGATGTCTGGTTCTTTATTCTTCTCACGGTTCTTCAGGGAGTTGTAATCGGATATAATTATACCTGTCTGTTGTCCTCAGCAGATCGTATGAGAGTGTCTGCTCCTCAGGCACATTCATTCAGACGTGTCTCGTCAATCAAATGCTGACTAAGATATTCAGATCTGTTTACGTTAACAGATAGGGTTACTGTTGATTATTATATTTAACTTATAGTATTAGACTACTAAAAGCTTATATCTAACCAGTAAGAGTACATCTCTTAAAAAAAGCTTTGCAAAGTTTCATTAACTTACTACTTTTTGTTGAACCGGCTGCAACACTGCCTCATTCTGACAACTTACCCCATAAACATTTCTGTATATTGCAAGTTATGTAGTCAGAAGTATGTATGGCACCATTTCGGGCCCTATCATACACCCGGTGCATTAAGGACATGTTTGGTGTGATTTGTTGCTATTTTCACACCAGCACAACTCACAACTAATTTTCACGTTATGCAACACGTTGTTTAAATAGAAAATCCATTTGCACTGCTTTGTAGACTCATGGGTGTTAAGAGGTGTGTTAAGGCGCATTGTTGGTGTTTGGGGGGCTTATTTTCAGTTTATTTATGACAATTTGCATTTGTATAGTGTTATAATTATTATTATTAATAAAAACAAGTTCAGATGTGTCCACCTGTTCAGTTTTGGAGACGTATGCATCACCGTATGGGTCATAAGAAAAGGACGTGTGTTGAGACACAACATTATTAATGATCATATATTTGTTTTCTGGAAATTAGAAATAGTTTTGAAACAAACCTTTGCACTTAAACAAAATTAAATATGTAGATAAATGGATGTCTTCAGTGGAGTGAGATTTCACCATTTCCACGAAAATAGTACAGTAAAGAGTAAAAGTGAAGAGAAAGTAAAGAGGCGGAATGGATGAGGCTCATTCTTTATCCTCGTGCTGCAGACGCACTGTTTAACTGTTTTCTTTTGAGCAAAGCATTCAGTTTTTCCTCTAACAAAGTTAAAAAATAAAAATGCCATTTAAATAGCAAATGTGCCATGCGTGACGTAACTGACTCTTAAAGGGATTGGGAGAAGAGACTCTGATTGGTTTAATACACATTATGCTCAAAACACACCCATAACTCATAAGCACAACCCTGTTAGAGTGCACAGCCTATTTTTCCATCATTTAAATAGCTAATTAAATAATGCTTTTGTGCCCTGTGCTCAATAGTTTGCACCTAGATAAGTAAAATAGAGCCCTCCGTCTTTAAAACGAATCTTGGGGGCATTATGATGCCGTTCCGGGCGAAGCAGTGGCGCAGTAGGTAGTGCTGTTGCCTCACCACAAGAAGGTCGCTGGGTTGCTGGTTTGATCCTGGGCTCAGTAGACGTTATTGTGTGGAGTTGTTCCTTTTCACACTTTAGAGCTGACCGCTCACCTCCATATGGACAGCTTTTCAACTGTAACCAATTTGTCCATTGGCTTGCCG
>NC_141028.1:19192500-19250000 GCF_052040795.2 Danio rerio | reverse complement strand
TCAGAACACATCATAAGACCATGAAAGTGTTTTTTGACCTTGCATGCATATTAGACTGTTGTTGGAGACCCTTACAACCAAGATATGACCCTATTTCATGTGTAATATGGGCTCTTTAAAGCTTTTTTTTAAAACAGTACTTTTTTTTTTTTTAAATGTTTGAACTTTTGTTAGTAAAAATATATATATTTTAAAAATGTAGAAGCATACATGAGGCCCCTTTTTGGTGTCTGCTTCAAAGGAATTTAGTAAAAATTATTTTATATAGGCGGCACAGTGGCTCTGTGGTTAGCACTGTTGCTTCTCACGAAGAAGGTCGCTGGTTCGAGTCCTGGCTGAGTCAGTTGGCATTTCTTTTTGAAGTTTGCATGTTCTCTCCGTGTTGGTGTGGGTTTCATCCGGGTACTCCGGTTTCAGGGTTGGGGCTGGACGGACATTTGCTGCGTAAAACATATGCTGGATAAGTTGGGGTTCATTTCGCTGTGACGACCCCTGATTAATATAGGGACTAAGCTAAAGGAAAATAAATGTTTAGTAGGAGAGAAAAAAAATGTCATCACATTTTACAACATAAAACTTTTTTATAACTAATTTATAAGAAAAAAAAAATATATTCTGATGGTCCATTTGAGTATTAGCAGATATCTGCTTAATATCTGCTGATACTGCTCCTTCAACAAACATTTAACTGACTATAAGAAACTTTGTAAGTACGTGTCAACTTACACTAACCCTAAACCCAACCCCAGCCCCAACCAAAACATTCTACTTATAATCTAGTGAGAATTAATTGGCGTGTAGAGGCAATGTAACTTAAATTCAAAGTAAAGTGTGACCATTTATAATAACTCATTTCTTTTGTATTTTCCATGATGACACTATTGTATTTTATGAGATAATAGTAGCTCTAATAGTAGGACTAAGCCAAAGGAAAATGAATGAATGAATTTTATATAGATAGAAATCATATTAAATGCAAATAAGTTATCTGCTTTAATGTTTCAAATAACTTTTTTAAAGAAAAAAAGAATGAAATAATAAATTAATCAGGTTGAAATGGTAAAATAATGTTTCATCTTCATTTAGGGTAACAGATATAACAAAAAACAACATGTAAATTTGAGAACTACTCACTATTTAAAAGTGATTGTATTAAATTGTACAATATATTTTAAAAATTAGAAAATAATGTTGACAAATGTGTACAACCTGGTTTTAATGTATAAAATGAGGCAAAGTATTAAGGTTTAAAATGCCAAATTTACAATGTTTTTTGTTTTTACTTAGGCTTAATGTTTCCATTCAATCCAAACGCAAGTTAATCCACTTAAAAAAAAATTGTTTGTTTTGGTGATCTTTAATCAAAATGTAACCATCTGCTTCCGCCCTGGAATGGCTGTCCTTTCTAATAATGTCAGTTTGACAGTTTGGGCGAAATATGCTTAGCCATAGCACTCCAATTATTAGTTTGCTGGAAGTGAAAGATAAGAGGAGGAGCACAACAATAAAACCCCACCCCTACTCTGTGTGTCGTTTCAGTTGGAAATATGTCATCATACTAAAGAAAAATATGCAGCAACTTTTGGTTCCTGCTATATTATAATTATTATTTTGGGCTGCACTGTGATCCTTAAATAAAGCCTTTTAATATGTCATCAAATTTTTCCTGCTCTAAGCAATACTAGAAAGACTTTTTTGGTACATAAATAACTTTAAGCAGCTGTTTTTTTTTTTTTTTTGTAATTCGTGATAAAGATTTACATGTAAATTGAATTATAAAGTTTTAAATATTTAAAGAATCAGTTGTCATCTTATCATTCTTTGATAGGCCAAAATATTACATAACCCACCCACTCTTGGTATTTTAAACTACATATATGACGGTTGATCATTAGAGACACAATAATCGCAGTGACATCAGTTTAAAACATTTGTAGCATCCAAACTAAGCTCAAATTAATTATTAGGACAAATGACAACTCCTTAGGATGAACTCAGGACTGTGCACTTTGTTGACCTGGTATTTACGTGACTTTCAGTGATCTAATCACAAGTAAACAGCCAAGCTGCATTAGAGTTTCAAACTGGTAAACTTCCCTCTTATTTTATTATGCTTGTAACTGTCTGAAAGGCCCTGCTTACATGTAGTATTAAGATTTTTGTCAATATGATTCCAAGTAGGTGATGTTAAATATACAGTAGATGTAAATGAGGTCTAAAATGTTTTGAGCTAGACCACTTTTGACCGCCATCCATATGTGCGTAAACACTTATGATCAGACTGCTTTTGTTTTGTAGATGAGTCAAAAGCATTAATATGACCTCTGAAGAAACAGATATTTCCTCTGAAGAAATTCTAATTACTGTAGCTGTTTATTAAAGGCTAGTAAGGTAGAAGGCGTTTGCATGTTCTCCCTTTGTTGGCATGGGTTTCCTCCGAGTGCTCCTGTTTGCCCCACAGTACAAAGACATGCGGTGAATTGGGTAAACAAAAATGGTTGTAGTGTATGAGTGCATGTGTGAATTTGAGAGTGTATAGGTGTTTCCCAGTACTGGGTTGGGGCTAGAAGGACATCCGCTGCATAAAACATATGCCGGAATAGTTGGCATTCCACTGTGGCAATCCCTGATAAATAGGGGAATAAGCTGAAGAAAAATGATAGAATGAATGAATAAGGTAGAAGTTTGGTTTAAGTTTTGGGTAGGATTTGGGATGCAGAATAAGATCATACTTTATAACTACTAATGAAGAGTGAATAGCTTGATAATAGACAGGTAATAAACCAGTAGTTAATAGCATGAATTGTGACCTACAGTAAACCATATAATATACAATGATCAGGGATAGTCATCTGGCACAGTCGTCTCTTCATACTAATAAGTGTTGTGTTGTGTCTGTTTCATTCTCTCTTTAGCTGCGTCCCAAATCGCATACTTATGCACTATTCTACGTCATTTTGTAGTATAAATAGTGTAAGTAGTGTGTTGACACTGAAAACTCTTAAAATAATAAGTGCACTTTAATTACCCGGATGATGCACTCATTCAGCCGCTAAAATTAAGTGTGTAATGATGGACACTTCACACACTCAACGACCGCAGGTTTGCTTACGTAGCGGAAGGGGCGGAGCTATCGGACGCACATGTTGAATAACTTTATTTATTTTGTAGTGTGAAAGCAAAATTCTCCTACGAGAGTGATTATATCGCCTCCCAATGGTGAATGCGGCAATACTCACGATAGGTATTATTTGATAATTCGGTCGTTTATTTCACTTATTTGGCAACTGTCAAACGTCATCAGGGAAACGGTTTGAATTTCCGTTTAGTAAAAAAACATTAGTGCGCCATTTGGGACAACACTACATACATGTACTATCCTGTTGAGTGTGTAAGTGCATAAGTACATAGTGCATGAGTGCATAGTGTATAGTGTGCCATTTGGGACGCAGCTTTAGTTTACTTTCAGAAGTTCTGTAGGAATATTCACACGCCTTAATTTTGATCAATCGAAAAGCAGTTTACAATCTAATTCAATGACACAACGAGGGATGTGGATGTTGTCACATGACTGGATTATGAAAGCTTCAATTGGTTTTGCAATCGAACGATCTGTGTGGTGCTAAAAGAATCCAAACTGCAGGAAAAAAAGCTGAAGTGTTTAATTTGCTGCCCTTTTTCCAGACCAAATGAACTGAACCACGGCTGTGAAAACATCCTTAAATGCCAAAAGAAAAAACAACAATGTTTATCCCTTGTTTACGCAATTTTAATCCCAGATGTAAACAGAAGCAAAGTAGTCAAATGTGGATAAGCCTTAAACCTGGTTACACCTGTATTCAGCGTCATTAATACCCGGTGCCCTGTAGTAAGTAACCCAATCGGCTCATTCACACACAAATGCAAGCTTGTCACTGCATTAGCGGCTAGTCTGTCACATCTGGAAATAGCCACTATATCTTGCCGGCTCCATGTCAGAGAGTGATTTAATAGCAGTAACTCGCTTCTCTTCAATTCCTCTGACGGTCTGATGACTGGCGACAGCAAAGCTCGGCTTCGTTTACCTTTTCGCACCTCAAACTGTCACACTACACTGTACAGTCACATTCAGCGCATTCATGCCAGAATGCTATTGAACTGTCGAATCCCAGCAGTGCCCCGTCGTCGCCTTTGTCTTTCTTCTCCTCGAGGCTAATGGCTCTCGCAGGACCATGTCCTTCACAAATGAAGGTGTGGTCGGCTGTCAACAATTCAGCCCTCAGATGTGTTCCCATGTGCCCGCCGCTGGGAACTGGCATCCTGCCCGTTTGATTCTCGGGTGAGGCAGTGCTGAGGGATTTACTGTTCCCATCACAACACTGTGGGTGTCAGTGTTCGTGCCCTTTCACTGAGTGCTCTAATCTTAAGCATTGCAAATAAAAGCAGGTTATAATACCTATAAGAGAAAGCATCTTTTATGGGATGGGATTAGGAAGGCTACACCATCTGCTTTATGCTCCAAATCTGCATTCATAACCACGAGTAATGCTCATTCATAGAATATTTGTGTTATTATGCAGAATGTGTGGTCCCACTTTATATTGTGTCGCTTATACCTGTGAATTTACACGGTAACTAGATATGTAAGTAGTTAGTAACTACAGTGTATGTACACATTGGTACATAGTATTTACTTGTGTAATACTGGTGTAACTACACGCATGTAACAACACACTTAATAGTATGTGTAAGTTCAAATGTGTAACAGGACATTGGTAACAACACTAAAAAAGTACACATCTGTAATAAGAATTACATAAGTGCATTGTGTAACAACAAAATACTTGCAGTGTACTTCAATATACCACATGTACTTCTAAACACTGTATTAGAATAAGAATGGCTGAACTAACGCTAAATTAGAAGTTTTCACTTTGTGATACCAGTGGAATTACAGGGTAAATCATCAGGAACTGTCCACTTAATATAAAGTGTAAAATGGTCACAAATTATTGTGTAATAAATAAAATCTAAGCCTTTGTGCAACTGTTTAACAACAGCAAACTTCTGCCAAAAATGTACATAGAAAAATAACAATTGCCTTATGTTTATATGTTGTTTAAAGGTAAACACACCAGTAATTCACATTAAATGGGTACTTTACCAAAGATTGTGTCATTAATGTCCTGTTGCACATTTAAACTTGAACATACTATTGTGTGTTGTTACTTGTGTATAGTTACACCGATATTACACAAGTTAATACTATGTACCAGTGTGTGCATACACCGTAGTTACAAACTACTTACACATCTAGTTACCGTGTAAGTTAAGCGTCAATATAAAGTGGGACCAAATGGGGTCAACATTTCGGCTGTAACACTTTTTTATCTATTTGTTTAATCAATTAATTAAGAATTTTAAAAGATCTTGCACTTAAAAATAATGTTTGTTGTTCAAACTATTTATTTAAAATGAGCTGAAACGACAAAACTCTTGAGGTTTTTTGGGGACAACCTAATGCTTTTATGTTCAATGTACTTACATTTGTAAAAACTAATAAGCTAACTTAATTCCTTCATGCTGTCCCAACTTAAATTGATTGTGTGGAACCCAGCATTTTTTACAGTATATTCAATAATGTGCTCTGTAAAAAACGCTGGGTTCCACACAATTCCTACATGTTGTCCAAACACAAATCAATTAAGTTAACTTAACCATTTTCATAAATTGAATTGGGTTGAACATTAAAATTCATTATTTTCTCTTCGATTTTGTCCCTTTATTAACCAGGGGTTGCCACAGCGGAATGAACCGCTAACTTATCCAGCATGTTTTACGCAGCAGATGCTCTTACAGCCACACCCAACACTGGGAAACAGCCACACACTCTTGCATTCACACACATAAACTATGGGCAATTTAGCTTACCCAATTCACCTGTAGTGCATGTCTTTGGACTGTGGGGGAAACCAGAGCACCCGGAAGAAATCCACGCGAACATGGAGAGAACATGCAAACTCCACACAGAACTGCCAACTGGCCCAGCGACCTTCTTGCTGTGAGGCGATTGTGCTACCCAATGCACCACCGTGCGTCACCCTGTGTTGTCTCAATTCATTTTAACTAAGCACACTGTAAAAAAAAGTTGACTCAACTTAAAATTTTAAAGCAACAAACTTCAGGACATTTGAGGACAAGTTTACTCAACTTAAATTGAGTCAAATGCAGTACTTTGGTTGAAAGTTGACTTAACTCAAAAATGTCTTGAGGTTTGTTGCCTTAAGTTGTAAGTTGAGTAAACCCTTTTTGGTCACACTTTATAGTAACTACACACTATAAAAATGATCTCTGCAAAATTGTTGCAAAATTTTGTGATGTTCAACTTAATTTGTTTGTTTAAATTCAGCCCAAATAAATTGTTAACAATCACCTAACTTAAAATCCAAAGAATCATCTTTGAATATTTTTTCAGCGTATGAATAATTTATTAAGCATTAGCAAATAGTCAATTCCTTATATGTAAAGTATTAACTGCATTAATAGACATTAGTAAGCATTTTATAAATGCAGCTACAAATGCTGTGTTCTTATAAGATTAATGATGTATTTTTAAACTTTTACTTATTAATAACTAAATTCAGTATTGCAGTATTTACAAACCTTTTGTACTTAAGAGTAGTTGGTGGCTTTTAGAATCATTCAGAATGAGTTAGTAAACAATTAATAAACTATTTAAATCAGCATTTATATTATTATATTATTCAGGCATATAGTAATATAGTAATGGTTACAATGTATGTTGTTAAATGCTTTATTAACTCAACTTTGTTGTTTTTTCACTGAATCTAAAGTAAAGACTATTTGTACTCTATAAATCCCTTTTAAATGACAATTAAAGGCTCAGTATTAAATGAACAATAAATGTTTCCAATTATATATAAAAAAATACAATTACTGAAAACTTTAAACATTGCAGAATAACAGGAGTTTGGAAATACAATTAGGAATAAATACAATTTAATAAAATTTGATAAAACAATAACAATATAAACTTTCTTCAGTTTAACAAGAAAAAAGTTATTGCATTTGAGAACAGAGATGAGGTTCTCAAGGTAAAGGCGTACCTTGGCTCTAAGGGTCAAACAACATAAAATAAGGTCAAGAATCTTAGTGTCATTCTGGAGTCAGGTATGAGTTTCAGTAGTCATGTCAAAGCAGTAACTAAATCAGCATACTATCATCTCAAAAACATTGCAAGAATTAGATGCTTTGTTCTCAGTGAGGACTTGTTCATGCTTTTATGACCAGCAGGGTGGATTACTGTAATGGACTCCTCACTGGCCATCCCAAAAAGACAGTCAGAAAGTTGCAGCTCATCATGAACGCTGCGGCCAGGATTCTGACCAGAACCAGAAAATCAGAGCAAATCACACCTGTCCTCAGGTCTTTACACTGGCTCCCAGTTACATTCAGAATCAATTTTAAAGCAATACTACTAGTTTGTAATCACTAAATGACCTATGACCTCAATACATTACAGATTTGCTCACTGAATACAAACCCAACAGATCACTCAGATCTTTATGATCAAATAAATCAGAAATACCAAGGGTTAAGTCAAACCTGTTTAACACATTTTAATCTGTTTTAATCTGTTTTATTCATTGTAAATTATTTTAATCATTTTTTATTTTCTTGTATCTTTTATTCCTGTTTATGTAAAGCACTTTGCCATTGCCATGAAATGCGCTATATAAATAAACTTGCCTTGCCTATAATATTTTAATTATTTATTAAGATACAACATTTCAATGTTATTTTGCAATGTTTAAGCTGTGCAGTCATTTTATTGTACATGAGATTGCAAAGATTTATTTTTCGTTTAATACAGTTTCATTTGTGTATCTTCAAATTAATAGAAACTAATAAAGTCATTTATTTTCTTATTTTCCTGTTTAAAATATAACTGAGTCTTTTATTGTCATTTATAAGTGATTTATAAAGCATAAATAGTCCTCACTGTAGGTCACAAAACTAGATTTAGTTGACTTAATAAAGCATGTATTATCATACAAATCAAATGAACTATTAATGCCTGAATATTAATTTACATGAATGTTAATTTGAATAGTTGAATAATTATTTACTGCATTCTGAATGATCTTGGTGAACTTTTCTTAAATAACTAGTTTGTAAATAATGCAGTACTTAATTACTGAAAAAATAATCATTAAAAAAAGTATGAAATAGTTATTAAGCACATTATAAATGCGCTTATACAGTAAGTAAAGAAAACAGCATCTGAAGCTGTATTTTTAGGCTGCTTACCAACATCTATTAATGTAGATTTAATACTAAACAGATAAGGAATTAATTATTTGCTAAAGCTAAAAAAATTCATATAGTGTGTAGATATTATAAAACGTTATGCTTTTTTTACAGAGTAGTTTGAACAAGAAGCCATTTTTAAGTGTGTATGTGTGTGTGTGTGTGAGCATGATGAATTTGATTGTTTTAGCGATAGTGTTAGGCTTAACTGTGTCAGAGCGAGATTAAGTTTTATTTAAGCTCAGAAACTTCCAAATACTGCTGGAAAACAAAAATAAATCTATCTCGGTGGAATCCAGTTGTACTTGTCATTTGTAGCAGACAAAATAAAAGCGTTTGGGTGTTGCCTCAGAGCAGCAGTAGGTTTGCTTTGCCCTGAAGCTCACAGGTGCGTCGTCAAAAATGTAACATTCGAGTACATGATGGATTGCTTCCCTCAGTTGTGATTCCTGTGTAAATACAATTATGTTGGATTAAAAAGTCAAGACACGCACCTTTGTGGTATAACTACTGTTCATTACTCTTGTCCACATAAAAAAAAAAACACTGTAAATATTCCAGGCACACATACAAACCAAGCACACCCCAGTTTACCTGAACATAAATACTGTATGCTCACAGTTGAAGTCAAAAGTGTTAGTGTTATTTTCTCAAGAGCTGTTTAATGGTGAGAACACATTTATAAACAGTTTTTACGAATAGTTTTAATAACTAATTTCTATAACGGTATTCTTTTGTCTTTGCTGTGGTGCATAAAATGTACCTATTTTTCAAGACAATAGTATTCAGCCTATTGTGCAATTTAAAGACTTTATTCGATTTTTTATGTTAACTAGGCAAGTTAGGATAGTTGGTTAAGTTATTGGACAGCCGTGTTTTGTTCTTTAGACAATTGAGAAAATTTTTTCCTAAAGGGGCTAATAATAGTGACCTTAAAACTCTTTTTAAAAAACTAAAAATGTATTTTATTGCAGAAAATCTAAAAGAAATAAGGCCTTCTCCAGAAAAAGAATATTAAAGGAAATACTGTGAAACTTTCTTTGGTCTATTAAAAAAGCAATTAGGAAATATATGATTAATTTTTCATTAATTTTGACTTCGACTGCATGTACAACCACACAAATTGTTTCACACAGAGCTATGTAGTTTAGGATTTTGTTTTCCTTTAATAATAATAATAATAATAATAATAATAATAATAATAATAATAACCTTAATTTAAAACTGCATAATGTGTTATATTTGACTATTATTTAAATTTGTTTGATGATTTGAAACATTAAAATGTGACAAACATAAAAAAAAAGAAATTAATAAGGGGATAAACACTTTTTCACACCACTGTATACATAGCACATCACATATATACAAACACATCAGTATAAATGTGTACACAGTAATAATTTCTATTGAATGCTATACAATATATATTTTTTGCATGCATATCTGGAGCTTATCTGATAACTTAGGATAATGGTCCAAAAATGTGTACAGTCAAATTTATATATTATTATATATTATAAATTACCCCCCCCCCCCACCCTTACACACACACACACACACACACACACAATTTCTGTTTAACAGAGAAGATTTTTTCAACACATTTCTAAACAAAATAGTTTTAATAACTCATTTCTAATATATTTCTAATTTATTTTATCTTTGGCATGATGACAATACATAATATTTTACTAAATGTTTTTCAAGACACTTCTGTACAGCTTAAAGTGACATTTAAAGGCCTAACTAGGTTAATTAGGTTAACTAGGCAGGTTAGGGTAATTAGGAAAGTTATTGTATTGTTTGTTCTAGACTATCAAAAAATTGCTTAAATCGGCTAATAATGTTGACCTTAAAATGGTTTTTTTTTAAAAATTAAAAACTGCTTTTATTTTGCCAAAATAAAACAGATAATACTTTCTCCAGAAGAAAAAATATTATCAAAATTACTGTGAAAAATTCTTGCCGTTAAACATCATTTGGGAAATTTTTGAAAAAGAAAAAATAATCAATTGGGGGGCTAATAATTCTGACTTCAACTTAAATTTTTTGTGATTTGACCCACGCTTGAACATGAGAGTCCAACTCTTTATATAACTCTAAATGCATGAAATAGCATTAGACCACCCTTTTAAATACATACAAAAATGTACTGATATTTAGGGTTTGAGCCTGAGAGGCGCATATACAATCCCCTCGAGCACATGCACACATATACAAACAAAAGTCTTGTAGTCACAAGGTTGTCATATACAGACCTTCCAGCTTTCTAAACACATATCAGCCCTCACTGTTGCTGCCCTATTGCGTGGAAACCAAGTCATTAACCTAAACAGTTCCTCTAGGTTTGGGCATTATTACATCTTACAACTTACTCATACTTGAAAAAATCAAAGAGACGCCACTTATGTCAACACATAAATGGTCACTTTTCTGCAACTTCACTCAGAGATCATGGATTAGATTATATGGACTTTACTGTAGTTATGTGCTCTCTTTAGAGGTAAGAAGATTTAATCAGATATGTGTTGATAGAGACTCTTCTGACTTCTAAAAGTTTCAGTCAACATGATTAAGATTACAGTAAGTGTGTAATTTGCAGATTGCCTCTTCACTGAAATCACATTATCATTCGAGTTGTTCAGGATTCTCAAACAAACAAGAATGCTTTAATTGTGCCACAAATGTTGAGCATTATCATATTACTTTACAAATGACTCAAAATGCAAAATTGTTAGTGCTCCAAGAACTTGAAGAAGAAGAATATGTTGCATCAGTCAGTTTTTATTCATGAGAGCAAACAGGAAACTAAACAAGACACAGGTAAGGCATAGCTTACCAGAAGACAAACAAAGGCATAACCAGTCATTGGGAAAAATAACACTGGCCACATATCTGAAGATTTTCATTCATTCAATCATTTTCCTTCGGGTTAGGCTGCTTTCACACCTAGACATTTGTTTTGGAACCTGTCTCGTTTGCCCAGTTTACACAGTTCGTTTGGCATATCGCGGTTAAATCAATCGGTGCGAGATTGGCCTGAGTGAGGTGGTCTTGGCTCGATTAAAAGGAACTCTGGTGTATAATGAGACAGCAAAACAATCCAATGAAGTAACAAACCAGGCTATATCAGTGTATTATGGTTATGTAATAGTAGGGTGGGATGTCATTCCTACCGGTAAATGTGCGTTTAATGTCTATTATGAAAGTAAAGGCATGCTGAAATATTACAGGGTGCTGTTTATCCATTAGCAAAATTCACAGAAATTACCATCCTATACTTTTTCCATATTTTAACCTTACAATTGTTTGTATTAGGCCTATTGTTTTGTTCATTTCTGCTCTAACACCTCAATAGAAAGATCAACATTGATCTGCTTCATTATCTGACTGCAGTCTCTGTTCATCGGTTACCTCTCTCTATAATTTAAACTTATAATGCAAAATTCTAGCCAATGGTTTTTAAAAGCTAGATTGATTCAATAGATAGATTTTTACAAAACCTTAAAACTAAAATGAGACTGTATGTGAAGGTCTGACCTCTCTGATTTAGATTTGATGACGATGTCTGTGGGTGTCAAAATTAAACTGCACTTTGTCGCTTTTTAATGTCTCATTTTTCATCATGTCTCATTTCTGAGCATCAAAATTAAAATTATGAGGTATGATAGTGGAATACGTGGCACTGTGAAAAATAAACCCTGAAACCAACGTGAGAAGAGTTTATTCGCTTGTGACTTGTTTGAACTATTTTGGTCCATTTGGAAATGTTGCTATGTGAAAGCAAACCGCGCCAAGAACAAAAATAAACCGTAACAATTTAAATCCCTGTTTCAGAAATTTTTTTAAAAATACCCGTATTATTACACCCTTGATGCGAAACAAGAAAAAAAGAGGGGGAAGCCAAAAGTCATGTTTCAAAAGTTTAGTTTTAAGCCCACTGTGACCAAACATTAGGCAAAGCAGCCTGCCAACTCGCACGCAGCTGGTCCCTGTCCAACCCTTAGCATCAGGTAAAGAGCCTCTCTCAAACAGTGGCAGGACGCTGATAAAACAGTGCACACTAAGACTCAGGTGTTCCCCATCCACCTGATTATGCCCCTCAATGTTACAAAGCATCTGTAGAGGGAGCAAAACAGACACACAGACAGACACGGCAGACAAATGACAGCGCACCTGGCGTCATACTTATTCTCTATTTTAGAGGTCGCCACAGCGGAATGAACAGCCAACTATTCCAGCATATGTTTTACGCAGCGGATGCCCTTCCACCTGCAACCCAATATTGGGAAACACCCAGTGCTTGTGAATTGTGAGGTTCCGGAACAGATAACGGATCCGGCATGTTACCCAAGGATGGAGAGTTGTTGCGCATGAAAGTCGAAAGCGAGGGGGCGTTGGTTGGATGGCTGAAGGGTCTCGTGGATGAAGAATGAAAGTGAAGAGCCGGCTGTCGCAGACGAAAATGAAGAGGGTTGGGGAGTCGTGGAAGAAAGTGAAAGTGAACAGCGAACAGGAGAAGAGCGGTTCAGGAGGGGGATCGGTAAAATCAGGTGCTGGATCAGACTTCAGAGGTGCCAGATCTGGAATGTTCCGGCAAAAATTAAGCCCTGCACACTCATTCATTCACACACACATAAACACACACACACACGTTTTTGCGAAAAGTGGGTACATTAAATAGGTTTCCATTCATTTTATACTGTTCAAACCGTATATTGTATTGCCCTCACCCCACCCCTAAACCCAACCATCACAGGAGACTATGTACAGCTTTACTCTGAATAAACTCATCCTGTGTGATTTGCAAGCTTTAGGAGAAATGGGGACGTCACCAATGTCCTCATATTTATCCTCCTTTTTGTAATACCTGTGTCATACCCATGTTATTATACAGATTTGTGTCCTGATATCACAAAAACAAAAAATGCCACCCTTCATCTGAAGATTTTAAGCCTGATTTTTGGGCCCTACTTGCACCTTCCAGTGAATATGTACAAACCTGAAAATAATAAAATAAGTCAAAGAAGAGGGTATTAAAAAATTGTTTTAAATCTAAATTTCGTAGTGTCTGCAATTTGCATTGTGCTTTGATGAAATTAAAAACAACAACATTGCAAAATGTAGTTTTTCGGCAGTTTATATTGTGAAAGAAAATCTAATAATTTTCACCATATGAGCGGAATAGCTCTATTTAGAAAGAATGTATTATTTTAGAATGATTATGAATGATCTGATTGAAGTCTAGTCAAATACAGTTAGCTTAGATCAATTAAAGTGGAACAAATGTTTAAAATTTAATGAAGAGTGCTTTCTGTGTTTTTCTGGGAAGTCTAAAAGCATTTAGGTACAGAAAATAAACAATCAAATATAAATAAATTAGCCGCACCATGTTGGTGTTTCGTAACATCTCATTTTTACGAGGTGGGTCGTTAGCCTAACGTTCATCCCCGAATGTGGAAGACCAAGACAAGCACACATATCAACTTCCATATAAACGGCTCTGGGAGTAAGTAAATAAATAAATTAGCTCTGCTATGTTCACTGTATAATTTCAAAACAATTAAACTAAACGTTGGCATTTCATGTATGTGAAACTCGCATACTCATGTACGCTTAAACCTGCTTGGAACACAACAGGTCTTTAAAATGTTTGCAAATGATAAACTTTGCAATTAAGCCACTAAAACATATACATTCCTGTTATTACCTGGTCAACTATAGTCCCTATCTGACATCAGACATGCTGTGATGCGACTGGTGTGGATGTATGTTGTGATGTCTGCGCTGAAACAACATTGTTCCCTTTGTTTAATGAGGTGCATGATTTCATCAGGAAGGCAGCTCTGGTATTTTCCTGAAATAAGTCTGAAAACAAACAATAGCTACAGAAGCAGCGTAAATTCCAAAAAGAAAGACAATGTGAATCCATTTCACAACTCTATTCAGAAACACCAATACCATTGTCTCTTTCATTTCATCATGCATGGAGGCGTTGTCTAAAGACATGAAATATCCCATTTAAAACATCCCAGTAAAGCACACTGTACAACATAAAGCAAACGATTATGGTGATGCGCTATTGTAGCAATATTGGGCTGATATTGTGTATTCTTCACTAGCAAATGACTGTGAAAAAACATATGTGGGAAAAAAAACATTATTGACATCACCTCTCTCTCTCTTTCACTTTATTCCACTGAGTTTCTCAGTACACTATATTCAACTAGCAAACAATGATACATTCTGTAATCTATAGTTTCCCTGGAAACAAACCCTAGAAGTGAGATTTCCTTCAGGCAGGTGCTTTGCACTTCATTAGAGCCTTCCAAACTGGCGGCTATTCTATGATACATTTTATTACCAAGCGGTACAGAATTGACAGGTTAACTGTGCATAAATTCTACTTCAATAAAGATCACACTTGTCTGAGTGGCTGTACAAACGCATTAGCATTTTCTGAAAAGAAGATGGCTCTAAGCGGTGAATTTACAATCCTCAATAAGATGCAAAGAAGACTCGTTTTCACCTTCAGCTTAACCACAACTAAATTGTTTACAGTAACAAGAAGCTTATTGATTTTGAAGTAAGTAATCTACAGGCTTTTTTTCACTCATAACAGCGTATATTTAAACCAATAACTAAATTGTCAGGTACACCATGCTTGCATCCCTTTCGCCTTTAAAACCTTAATTCTTTGAGGCATAGAACGTGCTGAAAGCATGATTCTGACTGCAAATTAATGAAGCAAATCTCCTATTCTACCCCATCACAAAGTTACTCTGTTGGATTGAGACTGTGGAAGCTATTTGAGAATCTGCTTGTTAAGTCATGACAAATGGAACACTATTTCTGGTTCATTTAAATTGAGAAAATATTTGTTTATAACTTTTTTTTGTAATATAACACATTAAAGTGAATTTTATATAAAAATTTCTGGACTTGCTGCATTACAGACACCAATATTTTAACAATTTATTAAAAAAAGTTTTGTGTGTGTATATATATATATATATATATTGCGATCATGTTTTTTGAAAGAAATACTGTACATCTCTTTGTATACGTTTATTATTATCATTTGTTGTGACTCCTGTTGGAATATCAAGCAATTTCCATGCGTGTTCAATATAAAAGGTCAGGAGAGGGTTTTCTTCAATGTATAAAATATTAGTAATTTATTAGATACAAGGACAGAGCTCTGGGTCACGTTACCCCAATACAATACAAGAATTATATTCAGGAGGTTCGCAACTAACTTACCTTTCCCTGATTCCAGCATATATACACAGCTGATATTAATAGGTGGAGTTTTGGTGTAATGTCACTTATCAGTCATTCTGCAGTCCTTTAGCTGTAGCACCCAAACATACTTCCTCTTTCTGCAACCCCCTCTGCATACCAGAACTGAACAGTTAAGTGTATTTTTAACATATTTCACAACTTCTACAAGCATCATGCTACTTGTGAAATGTCTAGACTTCTTATTAGACAGCAGTCTGGAGCAAGTATGCTGGGTAATATGGTATCATAGAAAATAAAAAGATTGATTAATCTGTTGTTAGTCTAAACATTTTTCTAATAAAAAATAAAGACATAAAGGTAATTAAAATACATATTATTTTCCCCACACCTCCCATACAGTTTGATAGAGCACTTAGACACGGATGCTACTTTGCATGACATCACACTTAACAAGCGGAAAAGTTTGTTTGTTTGTTTGCTTTATTTATAGAACACATTTATAAACAACAGATGTTGACCAACGTGCTTTACAAAAAGACCAGCATACAAAATATATACTTATATATAAAATATAAGCAAAATATATAAAACAGACTAAAATTAATTATTTGCAATCAAAAAGCAAGAGACAGAAGGTGATTTTTTAGATGAGACTTAAAAGCACCCAGGGAACAACATGACCTAATATGTAAAGGCAGACGATTCCACAGACGGGGGGCTGTGGCAGAAAAAGCCCTGTCACCTTTTGATTTCAACCGTGTTTTGGGGACAACTAGCTGAAACCTGTTTTCTGACCTGATTGGCCTCAATGAAGTTTGCCAGTGAAGAAGCTCACCGATGTAAATAGGTGCCAGACTGGACTGGGAGCCAGTGAAGAGATTATAAAACTGGTGACATACTAGAATTTTTTTCTGTCCCAGTTAAAAGACTAGCAGCTGCATTTTGAACCAGCTGCAGGCGTGCAATTGATGCCTGCGAAACTCCTGAATGCAAAGAGCTGCAGTAGCCCAATCTGGACATAATAAAAACATTGATGATGGTTTCCAACTCTTTAGAAGACAGAAAAGGCTTCAATTTCAAATAAGTTCAAAAAGGAACTTATTTTCGTGTTATAAAAAATCCTGGAAGTAGCCATCTTTGTTTACTGTGGTCGTAAAGAGATGGATATGGTCAGCAACAATACTCAGGTGTAACATTTGAACAATGCTCAGATGAAAAATTCCATTACACCACCGGCAGCCTAAACCATTCATAAAAGACAGGGTGGATCCATGATTTCCTGTGGTTTATGCCAAATTCTGACCCCAGCATTTGAATGTTGTGGCAGAAATCTCAACTCATCTGACCAGACAACCTTTTTGTATCTACTATCAAATTTTGGTTAGCCCATGCCAATTGTAGCCCATGGTTTCTGTACTTAGTTGACACCAGTGTCATTTATTAGCTCTAACCAGTTAGCCGCATGTCTGGCCATTCTCCTTTGACCTCTGGCAGTTTTGCTCACCGGACTGCCACTGACTTATCTCTGGCTGTCTTACAATTACTAACATAATCACCACTTTCAGAGCCACTTAATTCACTCATCTTACCCATTCTGGTGCTTGGTTTGAACTTCAGAAGATCCTTTTTTACCACGTCTATAATCCTAAATCTACAGTAGAACAGTTGTACCTAAAATAGGGCATGTGAATATCTTTCATGCATATTACAAGTATTCAGTTTTTTGGTGTTCATTTCGATAGTTCATTTGGTTGCAGTATTTGAAACCAGTTGCACAAAGCTTATCAGATCAGACCAAGAAGTGTATAGATCAGAGTGATGTTTGCTTTGTCATTCAATAAAGAGTGTAGATTGAAGCTAAACATTTTTTTAGAAACTTTCAAAATCAGAAATTTGAAAATGCACGAGTTCCAACAAATGTTTTCCTGATTACTAGTGCATGCACTGTTAGACATTTCAAAGGGTTTTTACAGTAACTTACTGGCAACACTGTTGCCAGTAAGTTACTGTATTTTAGATTTACAGTATACAACTGTAAATCCATTTACAGCATGTTACCGTAGTGTCTGAAAATGGTTAACTACTGTAAAAACCTAAGTTAACAGTTAGCTACTGTAAACCTTTTAATTTTGTCCTAAATATTTTATAATATAATTTTATTAATATTATTTTAATACTATAGACCTAAAAAAGACACAATTACAAAATATTAACAAAATAAACACTCTTTATTTAAAACATTGGAGATGCTTAAAACAAGCTTAAAAATGTGTAAAAACATTACATTGCAATCATTCAAAATATTTTATTTTAAGAAAAAAAACATTGAAAATGACAAAGCACATTAACATACATGTACAAAACTAATTTAAGTGTCTGACCTGCATATTGTTGAGAAAAAAAACCCCAATTGTACTAAGTACTACTGACATTAAACCAGACACAATTACAAAATATTCCATTCTTTAAAACATTAATAATGCTTAAAGCATTTAAGGAAAATGTGTGAAAATTACATTAAGCAATAAAATCAACACATTAAAAATAAATAAATCACACAAAGCACTAGAACATACATGTACAATAAAAATTTAAACTTCTGAATTGCATATTGTTGGAAAAATAAATATTTGTAACTATTAGCCGACTCAGAAACAACCCAACTTTAAAATATTACTAATTCTGGTGTCAAATGCTCAACAAGGTCTGAATTCACATGTTCAAATGCAATTCATCTTTATTTCTATTGCACTTTTACAATGTAGATCAATGATGTCAAAGCAGCTTAACATAGAAGTTCTTGTAAATTGAAGCTGCTTCAGTCCAGTTTTCAGAATTGAAGCAGTAAATGTTACTGCTGAAAGTCCAAACACTGAAGAGCAAATCCACCGATCCACCAATCGTAGCCAAGCGATCCAGTGGCGACAGTGGCATGGAACAAACTTCACCAACTGACGAAAGTGTAGAATAAAATCCCTTAAGAGATACCAGGCTCAGTTGGGCACGACCAGTTCTCCTCTAGCCAAACTTGTGCAAGGCCGCAGTCTAGGCACCGGAGGCTTGAAAGTTCACCAGCGGGTGGTCAGGCTGGCCCATTGGATCAATGCGGAAACTCATTGATCACGTGTGTCTTTTAGGATTCACTCCTCCATGACCACCACAGCATCTGGTCAGGATTTGGCCCAGTCCAGGATTATGAAGAACTCTGGATAAGGACAAACAGACTAACATAAGCATAGAAGAAGCTTGTTTAAAAAAAATAAATCATATACTGGTTAATTATTTTGAAGCATGGCAGCTAGGTTGGGGTAGCTTTCAGCTGGTACTGAGCAACTGGCTCCTGCTCATAACCTGCTCACTACCATGTTTAAAAGATAACTAACCAGAATGTCCTGTTTATTTTTTTCCCTAACAAGGTTTTACAAAAACATTGTAGCATTTGTGATGGGTTGATTCACTGCAGGACAGATTAGACTATTTGTTTTATGTATTCCTAATAAACTAAAACTGACTGAATACTGATACAATTATTGAGAGTGTCTCACCTAATCCAAGTTCTAAGTTAGCTGGTGAAAGAAGGATAACTCACTGTTGTTCATGGTTGTCATTCTCTTCACTACTTCTCCTGCCTTCTTCTGGCTCACTCTGGTTGTTGCTGTGCATTTTGTTTCATCCTCTGGAATTATTTATACAAAAAATTTTATTATTTTATTTATTGCAAAATATTTAGGCAACATGAAATGGGGAAAAAGACATTTAATACATAGACAAATGCATGTATCCCAATACTAATTATTGTATTTTGAAATGTCTGACCCATGACAGACCTCAATCTGCTCAAAAATATTATAAACAAAGATGAAAAAAAACCTACTAAATGGTTTAATAAAAAAGGGAAAAAGATTTTTTTATTTAGCTAGCAACTAAACATGTGACACATTTTGTATTAAAAGTAACATTAATATATTGAGAAACAAATAGATGTACAGTACTTACTGTTGTATGAGGTCCAGTTTGCACAGGCAGGCTCCCAGTATTCTATATTGAGACCATAAAAAAGCCAAAAATACAGATAAGAATACCATGCTACAATCCACAACCTCCACACAACTTTTTTTTTTATTTGTTTACCTTGGTTGCTTACTGGTCTTGCTTATTTTTTAAGCATAAGGCTGTGCTGATCAAGATGTTCCTCCGAAATGCTGTTTGTTTCTTCAGACAAAACCTGCTGCTGTGCCAGTGCCATATCTAAACAGAAAAAAATATAATGGTAACAATTATGTTAAACCAAATGTCAAGAGTTGTGATAAAAAAATAATTAGCAAACAATAAATAGCAAAAAGGTGGTTATTAGCATAATGCATAGAGGTAAAATTGGTTTTATATTAGCAGATTCAGACTTCCCCCTTAATAATTTAATTTCATAAAAGTATTATTTGCAAACTCTAAATAGCGAAATCATTTTAGCAGCTATTGACTATCAAAGTACAACATGCTCACGGTCAAATAAACAGTGTTAATGTTGATTTCAAGTCATACTGGCATGCTAATTCTGATCGAATATTCAAAGTAACTTGGTAAACAGTATAGAGTCTTCTAAATTAACGAATGTGCGAATATAAAACCAACTTTACCTCTATGCATATTGTATAGATTTACGTTAACGTTCTTATAGGTTACGTCGCGATGTTATTTTCTCAAGCTAACGTTATAAGTTACTCTAAACCAGAGAAAAATAAGTTCACAACATCTAATATATATAGTATAAATCAATATAAGTTAAACGTTGCACGTTAAAATGAGTTTGAGTCCAATTCAGTATAAACTTAGCTCAGTTTAGCTAACAGTTAACATTACCATTTTAAGATCGCTTCAGCCAATGTTGCCGAGCAAACAAATGCTAATAGAGGTGCTCAAATCAATGTCGACTGTTGTCAGCACAGACAGACGCGCTTTTACCTGGATTATTTGATGGTCTTTCATTCATATTCTTCTGGGGGAAAACACTCTCTGCCGGACCGTTGTCTCGTGCTAAGTGTCCTCCAAAACTGTCTGCATACCTCTGGTTCCCTCCTAAACCAAAACCCGCTGCAACACCGGTTCCTATGTAAATAAATAAAAAGATATGACGAGAACAATGGCTATAGTCATAAACAGTCTTATTTAAAGTAATAGTAGTGTTAATGTAATAAATTAAATAAAGGTAACATCTTAATAGATGATATATTTCTCAAATGGGCGAAATAACGCCAAGCCAGAGAAAATAATAATAGCCAACTTTATACTTTACTTTGTTTTATTCTCGTCCACAAAACATTCTGTAAAATGAAACACTGCCTCAGCTTACCAGAGTAAAGTTTGTTAAATCCAGTATGTTCTTCAGGCACACTAATAAATTGTCCTCCAGAATTGCTCCAGGGTCCTCAGGCAAAATGTGGTGCAGAGTAGTCGAATCGCCGCAAGGTGGCGTTGAAGCAGTTGTGGAAAATACAGTATAATACACGAATTTTTACAAATACAGTACATCGCTGTATATGTTGTTCGACGTCACACCAAATTCCCATAATGCAACGGTAAATACAGTTATTTACCGTAAAAGGAATTTGCAGTATTACACTGGGTGAAATACAGTAAATAACTGTGTAATTTACAGAAATGTCTAACAGTGTGTCTTTGATTGTGATTCTTTAATTGTTGTTCAATTAACATTATATATTAAGTTTCTGTGCCTTAAATGGTTCGCCAACTGAATAATGCTTAATTTCCTTGCCAAAGCCAATATTCACATTCAATCAGGTCTTGAGTAAGTTGTTTGTACTCATACCGCTGATAGTCACTCATGATAGTTATCTATTTCCTATCCAAAGGTGATTTGATCACTGAAATACATAAACTAAGCAAAAAACTTAGAGTTGCCAGGTGTGTGTTGGTGTGTGTCTGAATGAGCTGTCTGTATTTTTACTTCTGTGCTGAATGTGCAATTGATCTGCAGTTGTAACAATGACATGCTGTTATAAAGACGTTTAATAGGAAATCAATCCACCACTGTGCATTTGTTTGTCTAATCGAACCCGGACAAAACTGACAGGTTAAATCCTGCAGGTCTGCACAGACGCTTGTTTACACTGTCGAAACACATATTCTATACACAGAAATTAATATATAAAAAATAGATCTCACATTGAGTACAGTCAAGCAGGTTCCCTTAACCCTGTGAAGCCTGACATAAAATAAGAACAAACTTTGGTTTAAATAGAATATGGTAAAAGATTGCATTTGCAATGTCTTTTAGGTGCTTTTTATATATTAAAATTGTATATAAATTTTCATATATATACAGTTGAAGTCAGAATTATTAGTCCCACTGTTTATTTTTTCCCCAATTTCTGTTTAACGGAGAGAGAAAAAAAATTCTTCACATTTCAGAAACATTAATACTTTTAATAACTCATTTCTAATAACTGATTTATTTTATCTGTGCCATGATGACAGTACATAATATTTGACTAGATATTTTTAAGACACTAGTATACAGCTTAAAGTGACATTTAAAGAGCTCATATTATCCCTGAAATAGGGTCATATCTTGGTTGTAAGGGTCTCCAACAACAGTTTAATATGCATGCAAGATCAAAAAACACTTTCATGGTCTTATAATCTGCATTTATTTTTACCTAATTATTCCAGCGTCTCCCGTATGAATCATCCAGTGATTCATTTGTTCCCAAACCCCTCCTTAGCGCGAAGCTAATCTGCGCTGATTGGACCGATGACAGTCTGTTGCGATTGGTCGACTGCCTTCAGTCAGAGAGTGAAATGCCCAACAGCTAATCAGCAATATAAAAGTAATCACAGTGCATACACGCTCGATAGTGTAGGCGTGGATTTTAGCTGCCAGTGGGTCAATGTAAATACAGACGATGGACTTGAAAATACAGACGACTAACTATTTTATTGAGCAAAAACTCCAAAAACTGTTGAGGAGATCTCCTAGCTTGTCTCACTCTGCTCTTTTCACAGACACACACACAAACACACATATTGCCCTCGTCCTTGCGCTCGCGCACACACACACAAAAACACACACACACCTCCGGACGACAGCCCGCGCGCACACACACACGCACGCACGCACGCACGCATGCACGCACGCACGCACGCACACACTACCCTCGTCCATGGAGCTCCATAAACAAAGCAGCACGCGTCGCGTTTTTAACGTGACTTGCACACGATAAGAGAATATAGCCAGTTAACCTGATACACACGCGGTTACAAGTAACAAATCACAACTAAATACATTTGCAAGCTAGAGTAAACGAGGCAACAACTTTAATCGCACGTACTTACACTTGAGAAATGGAGGAAGAAACCCATCCTGACGTCCATCAGTAAGTTACTCTTTACTGATCCTTCCTTTAACAAACGCCGATGAAGTATTCTTTGTAGCATATAGTTTGCAGAAGTTTCCATAGTTTCCAACTGCTTGGCTATAATGCTGAGGTTTCATCTTTGGGTAGAGACTCGATAATATCCATCTGCAGTGTGACTTTAATCGACCTGCATGTTTTTGTGTGTGTGGGTGTGTGTGTGTGTCTGGGTTTCTATGTCAGAGGGCGGGGCCGCAGGTTTGAAATCTCCCGGGTTTGCACGTGCACGTGAATAACTTGGTTTCGTTTGTACGTCATGGCGAAACACCTAATGACTCGGTATCAAGGCGACTCGTTTGAAGCACTATGAGTTGACTCTTTTATAGATGAATCAACAGTTTTAAACACTGTACTCTTACAGATTTAAGCCTTAGCTGGATACTTCACTTCACTTAGAGCTGTGTTACACACTACATGAAGGGGAATTTTCAAAAACCCATAATATGGGCTCTTTAAAGTTTTAACTAGGTTAATTAGGTTAACTAGGCAGGATAGGGTATTAAGGCCAGTTATTGTATAACAATGGTTTAATCTGTAGATTATTAAAAATATTTAGCTTAAAGGGGCTAATAATATTGACCTTAAAAAGGCTTTTATTCTAGCCGAAATAGAAGAAAAAAAATATTATTAGACATACTTTGAAAATTTTCTTGCTTTGTTAAACATCATTTGGAAAATATTTAAAAAAGAAAAAAAATCATAGGGGGGCTAATAATTCTGACTTTGACTGTATATAAAACAGAAGAGAGTGTGACGTTAATGCAGGGCAGACAGCTCCTCCTGTGGTGAGTTGTAACAGCTTGCTCTCCACTCGGCTGCGTTAAACAGCTAATTAAGCACTGAGGCATAATGAATGCGACTCCATGCGAATCCCAGAGGATCTTGCCAGCCACAGCAGCGATGAGAGAGGTCAAAGGTCACACTACACCCACAGGCACGACAGAGATGTGCATCGCTGCGCTACACACATTCGCTGTGTACAACTATGACTAAACAATTACACAGACGTCTGTGCGGGTCAGACGGAGACAATATTAGTGCTATACCATATATGATTCATATATAAAGCACAATGAATAAGGATGAGAAATTTATTTCTTTTCTCTCTCTCAAGCACCCAGAGGCCTCATGTTTTATTTAACTGTTATCAAGATAATCAAGATATCAAGAGTCTTAATGACCAGAATCAGAATTCTGGTATCCTCAACATATACATGTATGACTGGTATTATGTGGGACATAAAAAAGATAAATGTTTTCGTTCAACCCTTTTCCTGCAGTTAACGAGGGAAAACACTTTCCTGTTATAGACGAGTTTTACGGTAATCCGTGTTTTAGGCGTATTATGGTAGGGAAGCCCTAATGCATGTCCTATGTGGGAAGTACAGGGTGTCAGATGCTCAGGGGAATAAAGTCTGAGAGAAAGTAAGAGCGTAGATAAAAATAAGAGTTATACAACCTTACTTGCCTACCATTTTGTATCTGTTTTAGATCTTGTCTTGACAAGAGACCAAAATAAAGAAACTTTGTTTTTATGTTTTGTGTCAATGTCATAGTGGCAGATTGCACGCCTAACATAGTAGGCTACCGAATAAATATGGTAAATTTTATATATATATATATATATATATATATATATATATATATATATATATATATATATATATATATATATTAGTGGTGGGCCGTTATCAACGTTAACGTGCTTCGTTAACACGAGAATCTTATAGCGCAAAAAAAATATCACCGTTAATCTATTCTTAAAGTTGGGTTGGAAGCTGGGTCTATTCTACGCAAGCTATAACGACTTCACTTTGATATTTTAGCACGGATGTAAACCTGACCGATGAGCCGTCTGACAAAACCTTGCCCTTCTGAATCAAATCAGAAGGATGCCTTACTTTAACTGCAGTTTCAGTTTCACTTTAACTCATAAACATTTTATTCATGCCCCTGTGACAAACTGGGGTATTGGATGCAAATAAGGAGTAAGGACTGGTGAGAGTGTTATGGAATTTAATAACGCACGCCAAATGGAAAGAAAAAACTTCCGCATTTCGCGATGCGTGTGTGTTTGTGTGTGTGTGTGTGTGTGATTCTTTTACTGACAGCCGCGTGTGTGGATCTTGTCGGAAAATATGGTGAAAAGCCCTACATGACAATAATAGTTTGATCTATCTATCTATCTATCTATCTATCTATCTATCTATCTATCTATCTATCTATCTATCTATCTATCTATCTATCTATCTATCTATCTATCTATCTATCTATCTATCTATCTATCTATCCATCTATCTATCTATCTATCCAATTTGCCCAATTTTTTTAACAATCATGGTTTGTTGTGGATAATCAAAAACATACAGCTGAAGGGGTGCAATAATGTTGACCTTAATTTCTTTTTTTATGCAAAACTGCTTTTATTCTAGCTGAAATAAACAAATAAGTCTTTCTCCAGTAGAAATTTTATATTTTAGAAAATACTGTGAAAAATCCCTTGCTCTGTTAATAATCATTTGGGAAATATTAGAACAAGACAATTCACATAGGAGGGTAATAATTTTGACTTCAACTGTATATTTTGGCTACTGATTTTTTCTTCTTCTTTTAATTCAGCAGTGATGCTGTAATATTTGACTGTAAAGACACCTATAATATTCCAATAAGTGTTCTGCTTCACACAGTGTTCTTTTGAAATTTATAATCATCAAAGAATTATAAAAAGTGCATCAGAGTTCCGCTTAAATTTTAAAGAGGTCCTATTATGCTTTTTACACTTTTAACTTCCTTTAGTGTGCAATGTTGACGTTTTGAGCTTGAAAGTCACTCCAAAGGGAGTTGTTCACTTTATCACAAAGCACTGTTTAACTCACTCAAATACCTTGATTGTAGTCCTGAGTTTGCTTCTGGGAATATACATGTCACAATATCCTGAATTTAAATAAATCCAAGTTGAGTGTGTAGTGGAGTGTGTAGTGATTGTTCTTTGGTACATTTTCTATGACTTCATTTTCAAGATACTCTCTGTCACACATCTAATATATTACTACACGTGACTTTCTCCCCAACTTTTTTCTTTCACAGACATAACTAACTTTGTGTGAGCTTGTGTGTTTTTTGATGTGTTTTTTACTTAACATAGTCTGTATTTGAAAGAGTTTTTTTAATACTCACATGACATGCCGTCCAACAGTCTTTCTGTGTTCACTTTGTTTGTGCACCCACTCAGAAAACTGTGTATTCAGTGTTTAAATTGACAAGTATTTATTGATCAATGGACAAGCTATACAATGAGCATGTTTATTTTGTTGTGATTACACCATTTGTGTTGAGAATTGGCATTTACAGCAGTTTACCGTAAATATTTTCAGTTTATCGTAAATTTTAACAAAAATGTATTCTCTTCTGACAAACACAGCTGCCATTTTTCTGTACATTTTACATTTTACAGTTTATAAAAATGATCTGTATGACATTTTGAGCTGAAACTATGATGGTCGAGAGACCACTTAACATGCTTCAATAAAAAAAAACAAAAAAAAACATGCAATTACAAAAAACGCCAGCAAATTAAAAAAGGATCTTCATCTGTTTGACAGCACATGTGCTGCATATCCTCACTGTGCTGCATTTTCAACGTAAACAAATTGATAAAACGTACTGCATTTTCTCACAATGCAAACAATTTTACGAAAACTCGCTGCAACATTTGCAAATACACTGTAACACAACGGAAATGTTTCATGTGGACCCAAGAATGTGACTTACGCAGCGGTGCTGTGATTATTGCACTTTGAAGTT
The DNA here is from genome assembly GCF_052040795.2 of Danio rerio. NCBI lineage: Eukaryota > Metazoa > Chordata > Actinopteri > Cypriniformes > Danionidae > Danio > Danio rerio. Next base: position 19,223,208 of record NC_141028.1, on the reverse strand, counting down.
GTAGGTGATCTTTAAAAAAGTTTTTTGTTTGTTTATTTTAACATCCTGATTCCCTTGTATTTTATTAGCCTAAATAACCATAACCTAAATAGCAGGGTCTGTCACGTTTTAGGGTCTTCCTAAAACATTTCAATTGTGTTCCAAGCTATTTGAAAGTATTGTGAGAAAATGCAGCACTTTTTCGTAAATTGTTAGCGTTGTGATAAAATGCAGTACGTTTTATTAATTTGTCTGTGTTGTGTGAAAATGCAGCTCATTTTTTAAAAATGAGCATTGTGAGAATTTGCAGCAAGTTTGCTGTCAAACGGATGAAGACCTTTTCTCAATTTGCTGGCGTTTTTTTTTTGTGGTTTTTTGTAAGCTTTCTCGGCCATTGTATAAACCTTCAAATATATTTTTTGGGGACACTTGTGACTTAAATGACATCTTTTGAATAGAGCATAGCACGGTGCTTGAAAATAAAACAGAAACAAAATGGACAAGGGTTGTATTGGTGTATACACTGTAAGAAAAGCCTGGTTGCCTTAAATTTTTAAGCTGAATCAAATTAACCTTATGAGTCCATTGAACTTATATTACAGTAAATTGACTTAAAACAGCTTGCATAACTTATAAAATTAAGTTAGAACATGATTAACTTAGTTTAATAAGTTACAATGACATAAAACATTTGCTGTTACGTCAAATTGATTTATCATTTTGATCACTGATCATTTTTTACAGTGTAGGCTTTGTATTAGCCTATAATAAAAACCTCATTAATAAAGATATAGCGCTTCAACATAACTTTACCATCTGCATTTGTACGTTATTAACATATTGTGATGGTAGGAGGTGCAAAAAATACTCCACTCTCATATTTCAGTCAACAACAGATAAACTGACCCTACACTGTCCCAAATGTGTTTATTCCTCAGAACTCATGTTGTCACAGAAACGTTTAATCAACTATTCTTTGGGAAACTGTCAAGACCACATCAGTTTAAAAAACATTCAGATGTTCCCACAGTAATTATTGAAATATTCCATTAAAGCTACCTTAAAGCTGAAGTCATTTTTGACAGCAACTTAAAAAAAAAACATTGCAAGAAACAGCCCAGAGCTTCTGGGTGGTAAATGGTGCTACACACTCATAACCTCGGGCTGGGAAAGGAAACATGTTTTTTGCTCTGTTACCTTTGCATTCCAAGCCATGACATGCTCCATCCTGCCCACCTGGATGAAGCTGAAATATATATGTGTGTGTGTATGACTTTTAAGATAATAGTAAACTGCTAGTGTTCCAATAGTCTTTTTCCACTATCAAACCAGTGTGAGCAGGGGATGACAATGAGATGGATGGAACTTTAGAAGCCTTAGACTTTGAACAATGAGGTCAAAATCAAGCTGCGTTTCCACTGTTGGAATAGTAGCCCAGAGGTCTGGCTTTAAATCTGGAATTAGCATGCCTCTACATATTATTTCACCAACAAGCGCAAGTTGAATGACAACTTGATCACAAAAAAGACAAAAATCTACAAAAAGGCTACAAAATTGATATATAACTGGAGTAAATGTTATTCAGGAACATGAGTATCAATAAAGATAGGAAAGAGACAGAATGAGACCACTTATGTGTATATGGTATTAATCATATAATGCAATTTTCTAATAAACTATGAAGTTTTTGTAAACAGTCTCTGGCATTTCAGCACATACAGAATAATGTGTATTTATTATAGCATTTTTATCATACTGTGAGTAGCCTTTAGCATGTTTCTAAAGGTGCTGTTGATTTGAATTTTTTACTGAATGTTGGCAACAAGCAGAAAACCAAATATGCAAAAAAAAAACAAATCTATTCACAACATAGGCTCATTCTGAAAACATACCCCTCACTTCTGGAGATCACAAATTAAGTAGCAAGAAGTACCTATAGCTGCATTTCATCCTTAAAATGAATGCTACGGTAGGATGCTGTTCCTTTTCGAGCTACCAGATGACCGCGATTACCTCCGTATGGATGGCTTTCCCGATAATCCCAGTTTAGTTCGCCATGTGCATCGGCGGACTTGATACGCAGAGAGGTTTTAATCACAACAACAAGGATCGAGGCTGATGAAGAACGGTTCCTGAAAGCAGGTTAGACAAAAACAGAATCCAAAAAACAAAATAAACAAGTAAATAACAGGTTGAGAATATGGCGAGGGCTTTTCTTTCTCTGGATTGCTTTTTGATACATTGTTGTTTGGGTTTAGGGAAGTGGGTGTATGGGTCAATCTGTTCTTTAGAAAACATTATTGGTTGGGTTTAAGGAAGGAGGAGGGTGGGTCAGATGGGTGCTGTAATCGACATTGGCCTCTGGTGGATTTACGCAAGATAAGCAGGTATACGAATGGCTCTCGCGAGAGAAATTTGAGATCTCAAAAAGCGTACACAGTGGCCTCTGGTGTATGCGCAAACACAAAAACTGCAAGAAAACATAGCTCCTGTGACGTGTTTGGCACTCTCCAGAAATTTATATATATAGCGTATATAGCGGTACGTTTTCAGAATGAGCCAATTTCTTTACGAATGAAGTTCTGAAATGACACAGGGAAAAAGTACTGAACACATGACGAAAGGGAGGTGTAGAAAGGCAGTGAAAGCCAAGACAGCAGCTGAAATCTCTCAGTAGTTATTCAGCAAAACATGAAAAACAAGGTTGTGTTCAATCCTAATTCCCCCATCACATCTCTACTTCCACAAAACTAAAAGTTTGGAATGGCATGAGAATATAATGATAGGATTTAAATTTTGTAGGACTATATATACTAATAAAACATTGATTTTCATTGATAAACCATTCACTTTTTCAAGAAAAATATATTTAGCACCATAAATATCGAACAAATCCCCACTGCTCTGTGAACTTGTTAGCAGATTCCTGTGAACAAGTAGCATAGGGCATCGCCCTCAGTCATGGCCTGTCTGTCAGGCCTGGTGCTACATTGGCACTCTGCCATAGAAGACAGAGGGCAGGAATCCGATGCGTCTCAAAAAATGTTAGTTAAGCTCCTTCCTCAGCCCCGAATACGGGACTTGATTCTTTGGGACAGATGGAGCAGCTCGGTGCCCCGTCAAAATGCCTATGGTCTTGCCAGGGGGATTGTGATTGCAGTCTATGCCCCCTCCATGAACAAGCTGGCATCTGTGAGCATCTCTTATGATCTGATCCTCACCGGACCTTCCTGGGCCCCAGGGATGCCTGCTATCCCTCCCAGTGCCAGTTAGAGCTCTCTGACCCGCCCGTAGCCCCAGGCAAACCTCCTGTGATCAGGGCCGACATGGCAGGGGACCTGGCATCATTCCCTCCAGAAGGGAACGGTGGTGATCTGCCAGGCTGATCCGTCCTTTAAAGAACTGCAAGGCTGGACAGACTGTGTTTGCACTGACTGCAGGCTGTGACTTGTACCAATTTTTGGTTGGACTTCGTAAAAGGACAGATCATCTTTGAACATTTTCTTTTAATATTTAGATAATATGTTTATGTATACACATCCATCTATCTGGTGTAAAAAGAACTTTTATTCAGAAATTAATATTAAATGACAATTAATTGCAAATAGTATGGTATTTGGTGAGACAACGAGGCGCAGTAGGTAGTGCTGTCGGCTCACAGCAAGAAGGTCGCTGGTTCGAGCCTCGACTGGGTCAGTTGGCATTTCTGTGTGGTGTTTGCATGTTCTCCCCGCGTTCACATGTGTTTCCTTTGGGTGCTCTGGTTTCCCCCACAAGTCTAAAGACATGCGGTTCAGGTGAATTGGGTGAGCTAAAATTTTTCGTAGTGTATGAGTGTGAATGAGACTCTATGAGTGTTTCCCAGTGATGGATTGCAGCTGGAAGGGCATCCGCTGCGATAAGTTGGTGGTTCATTCTGCTGTGGCGACCCCAGATTAATGAAGGGACTAAGCCGAAACGAAAATGAATGAATGAATGAGTTTATTTATTTTCTTGTAAAACATTTTCTGAACCCATTAGCAGTTTTTCAACTATCAGACCAAATGGTTCTGTTTGCTTGACCATTTCATTCAGTGCTGATCCAGTTGAGTCAGCATGGAAACAGTTTCATTTTCCACTGTGGTGCTGATCACAGAACTCTTTGGAATGTAATTCAAACAGTGTTGGGTAAGTTACTAAACAAGTAATTAATTACCTATTACATCATTAAAATTGTATTCAAATTACATTTATAATTACAATCCTTAAAAATGAACTTAATAAGTTACTCAGTAAGTTATTTAATTACTTGACTAAACACTACATATTCAATGTACAAATACACTGGCAATTCAACTAAAGGCCACAAAGACAATAGAAATTAAACTTTTTTAATGAATCCTTTTCACAAGACTGTTATAATGTGTTTAACGATCATCATAATGTTAAATCCTTGAAAAGTTTTAATATTTTGATTTTTAAAAATCGAATGAACATTTATATGTATTTATGTACAAATTATATCATCTTTGCGTCAAATAAAAAAAAAAACGAATTACCGCTAATGTAAGGTGTTCGTTATGTAGCATCTATAGGGCTGAGAGTAAATATAACGTTATTCACTCCTCTAGCCATTATCAGTAGAACACAATTTTTTTTCCTTTTTTACTGAAAGTCTTGAGAACACCATCATGGAGTTTTTCTTTTATTATTTCAGCCAACAGGATTGTTAAAAAAAAATATTTGTTGTACTCTCCCATTCACTGCTCTCTATGACGCCTTCCGCAACTGAGAAACCTGGAAATGTGAAAAGCGTCTATTCTTTAAATCTAAGTCAAACAGCACATTATAGCATTATTGTAAAAATGTAGCACTTTAAGAATAATAAACATTATATGTATCAAAGCACAAGACACTTCAAAGCAATGACACAATATTTAATGCATGCCATATATTAACATAAATTTGACTCAGTTCATTTTTCTCAAGCATGTTTAATCAACTTAATAAATGAAATACTCTGCTTCTCTTGATCCATAACTGTTTAGTATGTTCAGTATTTAAACAAGTAATGTAATAAGAAACTGTAATTAAATTACCTGAAAATTAAAAGTAATTACTTTCTGCGAAAAAGTAATCTAATTACAGTAACTAGTTACTTTGTGACTAATAACACCCAACACTCAATTCAAATGTGTCAGTCATTGCCTTAATTGGTAATGTAAGTTTAATGTAAACAGCGAAATTAATTATGACAGGATATTTCTGTTTTCAGGGCTTTTTCCTTATATATACTTAGTCAAATAACAAAACAAAACATAAATAAATAGCGATCTTCTGCCTAGCCACCAGTGGAGAAACTGTCATCCAGACAAAAAAAGTGGTGCTCACATTCAATCTACCAGTCCTGGATTCTAACCATACCTAGAATTCCAGGCTGAGAACAGTTAGTATTCATGCCTTATCAGTAGGCCCAGACGGAATCTGCGCGCACAGAATTTTGCAGAATTTAATCATTAATTCTGTTTATTTACTTGAGTAAATGTGTAAATTTGAATTTATTCAGTTTTTATTCAGTAATTTATTACTTTTTATTTCATATATTAAGGTTTTAATTATGATATTCAGCTGGATACTCCCAAAATTATTCCGCAGAAATCTGCAGATTTTTACCAAAATTCTCTGCAGAAATAGCAAAAAACGTCCACAGATTCCGTCTGGCCCTGCCCAGGCTCACGTGGAAACACAACTGGAATCGTATGTGACAGTTCTTAGGTCAGTTCGACATGTTAGCCAAATAGCAGATTTTGTTTTTATGTTTAAATATTTCCTGGTAGTTCATTCCGATGTGGCGACCCCAAATTAATAAAGGGACTAAGCTGAAAAGAAAATGAATGAATCAATAAATATTTTCATCTAATTTATTAGTTAGTCTATAATTTTTTTTAAATTTAAATTTAAAAAAAAATTAATTATCCCTTCCATTTAATAGCTTGTGTTTCATATCAGTTTGTTGGTTGTTGATGTTCTTGTTGGTTATGTTGCTTCTGCTGTTTCTCCTGTGCCATAGAGTAGCTTTTTGTTTCGATTATTGATTCATGGAACTGGAATAAAGAGCTACTGCCTCAGCTCTAGTTTGCTCTTGCAACTTGCTCTGATAATTATAACAACTATTAATTACCACATTTAATATAACATTTATATTAGTCCTTATTAGACCTCACTTTAAGATTCTGCATATTTAAGTAAACAATCACAAAAAGGAGGCACTAACAGGAGGCAATTTTACAGCTTTGCTTAAAGTCTAAAGTCAGGGACGAGTGACAGCATGTTTTCTTTCATTTTCCCATTTCGTTTTTGCTTTTAAAGCGATGTTAGTTTATTCATGCCACCCACTGTCCCTCAGGAGAACAGAAATCAAGCAAAAATTATTTCAGCTGTCATTCATAGACCTGACCCATGATGAAAATGCATCATTTTATCCGAATTATGAGAGAAGGCAGCTTTCAAACAGCTTTGACAGAAAAAAAAAAAAACTTGAGATGTCACCCCTGCCATACCCCGTGCCCTGAACCATGCTTTCCCATTGTTCTTTTTTCAAAAGACATAACCGAACACGATGACAAGACGGTCATGTACACATCATTCTCATTTTCTGTATTTTTCGCTATCTGTCCATCTCAAATGAAGGCATCCACCTCCCCAGAGCTGAAGGGATGAGTGGAGAAAATGAGAGCCATCTGTGGTGCCCCATAGTGCAGAGATGATTGCTGTGGAGCATTCTCTCTCCAGCACCAGGGCTTCCATCCTGGCCAAAAATAATGCTCGTTTCAGCTCTTACACAAGACAAAAGGCACAGTTCGCATTCATATCATGCCATACACAGAATGAGGAAACATGTATGTTATCATACAAATAGTTATGGACGAGTACAAAATGTCCTAGAGTGCTCTGCAGTTATTGGGCGTCTCTTAGGAAGTCTGTTTGCATGATGTATCCGTCTGACAGTTGAGGAAAAAGGACCTGAAAGTGAACTGCAGCATTTATCGTCTGTAAGAACAGACAGCATGTATTTAACATTCATTCTGATTTCAGTTACGAGACACCGCCACCCATTCATCTTGGAATCGATTAGATATTGTGCTGTCATGAATTATGACAGTGTGGAAGGGCCGAACGCATAATCAATTGACATGCTAATTACGGTTATTGTGCATTTTTCACTAGACTGACAGATCGCTCTCGGAGGAGCTGCTAGTTTAAAGGGACAGTCCACCCAAAAATGGATAGCAGAAGACTGTAGACCCAATGACATTAGGTTTATTATTGACACATTTCTTTTTTAACATTTGAATTATTGTGGACTTTATTTAATGATTTAATTAAATCTCAGTAATCAAAACTTCTATCAGTATTTGATTACGGAGATATGCACGCACCTCTTAATGCTTTAAAAAACTGGATATTGTTTATGATAGTGCCTTAAGATTTGTCACTGGTTCAAGTGAGCGCACACATCACTGTAATTTATATGACAGAATGAACCTTATTACAGTTAAGAAGAAAACAACATATATAGCTTTTATTTTTAAAGCTGTAATTAGTTAACAGTATATATCTAATTTGTTGGAGTACTGTTCAGATACTTAGAATAGCAGATCAGCAGATATACTCTTACTTAAGATGTCATTTTTTTTACACAGTTAGGTTGATCTGCATTCGCTAAGTATGATCCATGTGTAGGGAATGAGCTTCACGTATACTACTCATTCATTCATTCATTCATTCATTTTCTTGTCGGCTTAGTCCCTTTATTAATCCAGGGTCGCCACAGCGGAATGAACCGCCAACTTATCCAGCAAGTTTTTATGCAGCGGATGCCCTTCCAGCCGCAACCCATCTCTGGGAAACATCCACACACACGTTCACACACACACTCATACACTATGGACAATTTAGCCAACCCAATTCACCTGTACCTCATGTCTTTGGACTGTGGGGGAAACCAGAGCCCCTGGAGGAAACCCACGCGAAGGCAGGGAGAACATGCAAACTCCAAAATATTTTAAAGACAAATCAATTAAATCAAGTCAATTTAGAACAGTGCACGTTTTAACAAGTGATTATGATATATACAGTACTACTTTTGTGTGTGTCTGTGTTGTGACATGTTTGTCCTATGCTGCCTGTCTTGACCAGGACTCCCTTGTAGAAGAAGTTTTTTTATCATTCCTGGTTAAAAATAAATAAAAAATGCTTGCCTAAATTACTCTAATTTGAAATTGTAAAATTACTTCCCAAACATTGTACATTTTCTCTGAATTATATAATGATAGATTTTTAATTAATAAAATGATAAATGTTTCTTAAAAAAAGCAGCTTTGATGTCTGTTACATTTTTTTATAAAGTAGTAACTCAGCAGACAGTGAAAATGGTGTATTGAATCTGCTCCGTTAATTCACACAGAGACATGTAGTCCCAGCTAACAGAGAACATTCTTGTAACTTTGGCTATTGTTCTCTAAAGGTTCTCTTAAAGTTACCAAAAAACGCTCTTGCATAATGTTTGTAGAACACTTCCTTAATGTTATTTGTACTGTAATTATAAGCTTTCTAAAAACATTCAAACAAAATGTTTTTTAACTTAATGGGAATGTTAGGAATACATTTTTAAAACATTATTATAACAAGGGAATGAAATGTTCCAAAATCATTTTTAATAATGTTCTTATAACCAAACAATAATGTTAATACAATGTCTAAAAAATTTGATGTTTTGAATGTTCTAATAACATTCAAACCAAACATTTTTATGACCTAATAAGAACGTTAACGTTCTAAGAACATTAATATAATTGGGAATGGAACATTTTATTAACGCTTTATGTAACGTTATTAAAACATTAATATAACTAGAGAGTGAAATTTTCTAAAATCATTTTTAATAATGTTCTTATAACCAAACAATAACGTTAATACAACGTCTAAAAAACTGTCACTGTTAAAAAAGCATTAACATAATTGGGAATGGAACATTTTAATATCTTAATGGAAACGTTACGGGAATGTATTTATAACTGAAATTTGTTAGCTGGGGAACAGGGCGACTATATATATTTGGGGTAATTATTGACAGACTCTAGGGCACTTTTTCTACAATTCAGTGTGATTTTTCCAAATCATAGGTCCTGAAGCGATTTAGATCTCTTTGATTTCCGTTGTATGAACAAAAAGTAGAGTGAAATGATTACCAACATTTTTCAAAATATATTCTTATGTGTTCTCCAGGAGAAAGAAATGAGTACAGCTTCGAAATGACATGAGGATGAGTAAAAATGACAGCATTTTTGGGTAAACTATGGCTTAAAAGAATGAGCTTTTTGTGGTGGAGCTTCACCAAAACCAAGAGAACCAAGAGGGTTGAAGAGGGATATCAAACTTGTTACCGATATACCGAGAGCTGCGATGATGAAGGGAAGAGAGAGCATGTGCGAATCTGTGTCTTGGGGGTCCACTTTGGCTTTTTATTAAGCTAGTGCCCCAAAGCTCGGTCTCCAAATACACAGAGCAGCGTTTGAACCCGTCGCACATCAAACGCTGGCCAGATCTTCTGATCTGCCTCTAGTTAGCAACTCCTGAAGTGCGCTCTGCCCTGAGAAATGGCAGACGTTCAGAATGGTCTCCGTCTTATCATGGGGAATTATCATGAAGAGGGAGCAGAGAAGAGCTGAAAATGGATCCATTTCTCTGGCTCTTTCTGCTTATAGCAGTAAGAGGAGTCTCTCATGAGAAACAGAGACACAGAACGAGAGAGAACAGACCATTATTATTGACTCGAATTGTTAGCAGCGGTAAACAACATGCACATGGCAAAGCGTAATTGCCAGAAGCTGCAGACACATCAGAGAAAAGGAAGCGAGCTGACTAAAGAATGGAGTCGGTGCCTGCAATTAGAGAGGGCTGAGAATTACTGTGAGATTAAAAGGGCTTTACCTCTGACAGACTAAGACTATCAATTTAATTTGTTGATTTAGGCCTACTATATACAGCGAGAGAGAGAGAGAGAGAGAGAGAGAGAGAGAGAGAGAGAGAGAGAGAGAGAGAGAGAGAGAGATAACTGTCTTAAAACATAGTAACTGACTAAATCAACACATTAAATTGATAGTCTTAGTCTGTCAAGGGTAAAGCTCTTTTAAAAATCACAATTTTACAATCTCTTAATCATACAATTAATGGCCAAATGAATGCTATAGAATATGTAAACCAATATGTATTACTTTCAGCATAAATAGATTGCTTAGAAATTGTGGGCTATTGTTGATGAACAAACAATGAACATAATAATTATTATTCGATGAACACATAACGAAATTTGCAGTTCATGACATAATACAGTAGATTACACAAATTTGGAAATGCAATCTCACCACATTTATTGATTACTTCTACATTTAATCGAATGATTTTTTGATCATTTCAACCATATCAGTATAAAATACAAACAGAAAGAAAATACATTCTGTTCTTCATAATCAACAATGAATAGAATGAAGCATGTTTACTGTGACATTACAGTACATTACTGCAATTTTTATCAAATTGGGAATTGCTCAAAACACACCTATAGCTCATTGGGAGAATAAGCACGACCCTGTTAGACCATGCGCTGAGGCGCAGAGCATCTTTTTCCATTCTTAAAATGGCGAAAATGGATTCGGACATGCCCTTTTTGCAACATGCTCTTTAGACTTTGCGCCTAGATCGTTAAAAGAGAGCCCATAATATATTACACTCAAAATAAGGTACTGTAAGCTACTGTAAATAAGCTTTAATAGGTAATAAAGATGGGGCGAGGCAGTGGCGCAGTAGGTAGTGCTGTCGCCTTACAGCAAGAAGGTCGCTGGTTCGAACCTCGGCTCAGTTGGTGTTTCTGTGTGGAGCTTGCATGTTCTCCCTGCCTTCGCATGGGTTTCCTCCAGGTGCTCCGGTTTCCCCCACAGTCCAAAGACATGTGGTACAGGTGAATTGGTTAGGCTAAATTGTCCGTAGTGGATTAGTGTGTGTGTGGATGTTTCCCAGAGATGGGTTGTGGCTGGAAGGGCATGCGCTGCGTAAAAACTTGCTGCATAAGTTGGTGGTTCATTCCGCTGTGGCGACCCCAGATTAATAAAGGGACTAAGAAAATGAATGAATGAATGAGGTAATAAAGATGCAATAGAACATTTACTGCATGTATTTTTGATGCAGAATAAAAACACAAACAGCTGTGCAGTAAATTATAGCAATGGTATATACGTATATTGTATATGTAATGGTAAAATGCAGCATGCATTTTGGTGATGCTTTTTACTTATTTGAACTATATTGAACAGGCCTCTTAAGCTCTTAATCTCCTAAAGAAGTCATGTGACCATATCAGCTCACTGCTGCCCCCATCACCTTTGGAGCTCTGATAATAATCATTACATTTTTGAACAAAGGGTGTAATGCTGAATTTATTTAATTAATAAAAAAGTGCATAAATAATACAATAAATCTGGTTTCTGTATCACTAGATGTAAAAAAAAAAGTATATTTTTGTTAATGAGATAAGCCTGACAATTCAGCTTTATTGTTTCAGTGTTCAGTCAGATAAATATACAGAAATAATTGAAATTTGTTCATTTGTTACAGATAGCATTTCTGCTTATTATCAGTGTTTCAGACAAATATTTTATTTGTTTAGTATTTTTGTGGACATCCAGATTTTAATGTTTATATAATTCTGACCTAAATGTAAGCTAATGTTTTTATTCAGATATTTAATTTTATTGTTTTTAGACTAGAGCTATATTCAAGCTTTTACATTTGTTAAAAATACTGTCATTTTCTTGAAGTTTAAAAGTTTCTAAAGTTGACGGAATATGACATAGTGGAGTTTTAATCACTAACAAAACACCTGCACAGACAGCAGACACCTGCAGAAAAGCACATAAACACACAGACTCAGTGAGGAGCCGCAGCAGGAGGCTGTATACTGGAGATTTGAGGAGCGCATGTGTGTAAGAATCAGAAGATTAACTGTCATCAAAGCTCGCTCTGAGACACCAACCACAACAAGAGGAGCGACAAGCCTTCGGGCATGCATGTATTAGAACAGTGCGCCAAGGACTAGTGTCGCAGTCTGCATAAAATCTAGCTTTGTGTGCGTACACATGTATTTATTTGTACGGTGTCAAGGACTTCTTTTCTTCATGAAGTTATCTCAAATGGGGAAGTTTGAAGGCCTACATTTGCTTTTGAAAGCTGCCATGGAGTATATGAACTGAAAAGAACCTAAAGAAATTTGACTGTCAAATGTATTTAGTATTTACAAAAACTTCATAAAATGTAACAATGTCACTGACAAAATATAATTAAATTAAACTAATTTTGACCAACCAATCTAAATTTTTAGCTGGTTCAAACAAGCATCATGGTAGAAGAAAAATAACCTTGCGTTAATAACTTTTTAGTTTTTTAAAAATAAAACACGAAAATTAGACTGGATAAATTAAGCAGTTTCTCTGTTAATTCAATGCATTTCTGATCATTTAGAAATGTTCCCTGAGAATATTACTGAAATGTATTGAACTATTTATATTATATATGTTTTTGAGTATTCTGGCTCTCGATTTATTCATTTCTACCCATCCAGAAATAGGCAACAGAGGCCCATTCTGTAAAGGTACCCATATATACATTTCTGGAGATTGTGAATAATGTAGCAAGAGGCACTTTGTCTTTAAAACGAATGCTACAGGGCAATATGATGTCATTCCTTTTTGCACTTAACAGCTGACCGCTTAACTCTAAGTTTTTTTTTGTTTGTTTTTTTATCAGTTTGTCCAGTTAGCTCACCATGTATATGAGCGCCATTTTAGGGTTACTTTTAGGGGCCCCCCAATCTCACCACCCTCAACCCACTGCCCTCTTCACTTTAGTCCACAACACCCCCCCCCCCCCCCCTCCTTGATCTTCATTTACGTTGGTGAAACCCAACCCACCACATTCCTGGTCTGATGGTTTGAGATGCAGAGAGAAGTTGACCGTGACGACGTTTGACAAAAACAAAGGCCAAAAAATAAAATAAACTAGTAAAAACAATAAGATAATAAGAATGTGGTCAAATCTGAAAACCTGCCGCGAGGGCTTTTGTTTTTTTTTTTTATTTCTTTTGAAAGCACTGTCGGTTGGGTTTAGGCAAGAGGATTGGCGAGTCAATCTGAGCTTTTTAAAACACTATTGGTTGGGTTTTAGGAAGGAGGTGGGTGGGGGGTATCGATCAGTTGATCAGTCAAAGAATCAGTCAGTTGACAGCAGCCTCTGGTGGATATACAGGAGAACAGCAGGCATGAAAGGCACTCATAGGAGAAATTTGAGATCAAAAAAGCGTACGCAGCAGCCTCTGGGGGATTCATGAAAACAAAAACTGCAAAAATATAAATAAATAAATTTTGCTCCTGGGACATGTTTGATAGTTTCCAGAAATGTATGTAGGGGTACATAATCAGAATGTATCTGGGTTGAAAAATCTGAGAATATAATCCAATGTCACACTGTTTTTAAAAATAACTTCATATTCAGTAATGCTTTGATCAACAATATGACTTATTTACAAATAATTACTACAAAAATAAACTTGAAATCTATCCATCTATTATATTCACATCATTGAAGCAAATCATGTTTTATATTCACTAAGTACTATTTGTGGTTAACCCTGCTGTTAGAGTCTGAACTCCTGACAGTAGGCTGCACAGTATAAGGACAGTGGTACATCAGACATCTGCATCAGCTTTGCTTCAGAAGCCCCATGGCCACTAGTTTACTAGGTGCCCTGAGCTCAAACTGTTAACTGCGTCCCTTCACAGGGACCTGTGTGTTACTTACACACAATTCTTTCACTCATACACACAGACACACACAAACACACACATCTAGGGAGATGACTTGCATTTAGGCTCTGTAGTCCCACAAGCTCCCTTGTAATTAATTAGCTTGCGACTCTCTTCCAAGCGTCCCGTCACTTCCCCCCCCCCCCCCCCTCTATCCTGGTTTTCCGGGCTGAGGACAGTGGAGTCTCCTGGGTTACAGATGGAGTAATCAGCCTCTCTGGGACCACAGTGTGTCTCAATCTACTGCGCAGTAAAGCAGCACAAAAGAGAAGGTGTGTGCGTGTGTGAGAAGGAGAGAATGAGAGATGCAAACCAACTGGGAATCGCCATCCATTGGGACTAATTCACTTTGCTATTCATTAACCTCATCCTGTTACCGTGCTGAGGAAGTCTGGGGACAACAGCAACTTTCAAAGACGATGTCAAAGAGTGCTGACTACAAATCCCATGGTGCCCTGGGAGATGATCCAAGTCTTCCATTAAAGTGAGAGGCAGGTCTTGATCAGGTTATCAGATTAAAGTGAGCCAGCCAGAAGGCTGAAAGACGTACAAAAGACAAAAGCGCCTTACTTTGCTTTGATTTAAAGACAAGGAAACCCAGTCGGGTCTGTTCTGCATGCAGCACACTGCAGCTGTGGATGAAGACGGCCTGATTTCTGCTGATTAAGCAAATGTACCACAGTTCGCATTCTGTATTCGGGACAAGGGCGCAGACAAGGGCTCACGCAGTCATGTCAAGGATAGGACAACCCTTTCTTCTCTCTGAATAACTAATATCTGCCAGTTGAGAGATAGAGCATATTATACCAAAAGTTTCAGAAGGAGGGTTTCCATTGTTCTTTTGAATTTCAAGTTGAATGAAAAGTGCAGATACATTCTGAAGCAGTGCCTTTCAAAAGTGGGTCACACGTTTGTCTGCAGCAGCAAAGAATAAACAATGCCAAATGCAAATACAAAAGTATAACTATCCATATGTTATGATAAAACAGTAGATACTGACAAGAAGAGAATTTGGAACATGATCAGGAAAGGTTTGCAAATTCAGGATATGAACTATGACACACACAGTGTAGTTGGCTATATGTCGGTGCACTGACCATCAGGCAAACGGAGCCAACATGATTTAAAATATTTTAAATGGAGGAAAAGGACTGATCAAAATTAGAGGACAGAAATAATAGTAGAATAAAGGAAGTTGCTTTGAATGACCTCTGCACATATGTGGCCACGGGACATCACTACACAGCAAATTCATTAGTGTTAAATTTCGTGTGTTGCTGAGTAAAGTGTTGAAAGCTAATTTGCCTCCTTGTAATACAGAGTTACATGTATCTAAAGCTAATACAGTGTTGACTACTATATCCGGGAATTTATGCAGCAATATCCCTGGAGGATTTTTCCATACGTCATTTTCTTTTGCCGCAAGGAGCAATGAGAAGAAACAACTGGTGAGTAAAAGTACTTAAAATGTTTTTATGTAGACATTTGACATCCAAATGTTAAAAATACAGTTGAAGTCAGAATTATTAGCCCCCCTGAATTATTAACCCCCCTGTTTATTTTTTTCCACGTTTTCTGTTTAAAGGAGAGACGATATTTTCAACACATTTCTAAACCTAACAGTTTTAATAACTCATTTCTAATAACTGATTTATTTTATCTTTGCCATGATGACAGTAAATACTATTTTACTAGATATTTTTTAAGACACTTCTATACAGCTAAAAGTGAAATTTTAAAGGCTTAACCATGGTTAATTAGATTAAATAGGCAGGTTATGGTAATTAGGCAAGTTATTGTATAACGATGGTTTGTTCTGTAGACTATCGGAAAAAAGTTAGCTTAAAGGGGCTAATAATTTTGTCCTTAAAATGGTGTTTAAAAAATTTAAATCTGCTTTCATTCTAGTCGAAATAAAACAAATAAGACTTTCTCCAGAAGGAAAAATATTATCACACATATTGTGAAAATTTCCTTGCTCTGTTAAACATCATTTGGAAAATATTTAATAAAAAGATAAAATTTCAAAGGGGGGCTAATAATTCTGACTTCAACTGTATGTTAGTATTAAATATCTCACAAAAATGCATACTTTTTCATCTTTATTTTGTTCTGTACTAGCTATGTTAAGTTAAAACTAAAGAAAACAAAGCTGTCTTAACTGCTCCTTTTGGTTAAAATACAAGAAAATACGGTTTATGACTGTTTTGAATTGCTTTCCTTAAACATTAACCGAATAGTTATTAAAGTGTTGCTGATATTAAACAAGATATATTTTTATTTTTGTGCGAAGTTGAAAATTTAACCTAAGAATGTTAACACATAACACTGGGTGGTGTTCATGTGATTCTTTGTGGTAATATTTTACACTACAAGAGTTTGCTAATCAACACTCACTAAGTGTTGATAATGTTAACTCTTTCAAAAGTGTTATTTTAACAATTTTATAGTGGTCCCCATATAAACTCTGAGGGAGTGTTAATTTTAACTGTAAGGTATTTAAATCTACTATCTAAAATTTGCAATGTAGTCTCTCACACTGCTCTTGATCACCTTTTCAGTCTCATCTACTGACTGGTTGGTTATTTAGACATACATTTCTCAAGAATTTTCTATAGATTTTCATCAATCATGTTTAGTTCAGGGCTCTGGGCTGTCCATCTCATTACTTTCAGCTTCAAGAATCTGCTTTGAAACTTGCTCTCTGAGTGGCGATGAATGCTGGGAAGGAATTGCATGGTGCAAAAGGAGCTTCTGATAAACATCTGCAATCACTCTGTTGTGTACTTTTAGTTTAAATTCTCTCGTTGAGACACTATGCCAAGAATATCTTTACCCACTTCAGTGCTGAACTGGTGAGTAAATCCAGTTTCAGTGTTAAACCAATTGAAATCCTCTGTATTATCTTGTCATGCAATTTCCTTTCATGGATGACCAGCTTTTTTAAAGGACTTGAATGACTTTGTGACATTGTAAAGATACAATAGTTAGAAAATCTTCTTTTGATTTGGCTGAATGGGATCATATATTTGGCCTTCATCTTGACAACATTCTGAGGATCTCAGTCACTTACAATAGCTCGCCATCTTCGAGATCAGTAAAAACAGGAACATTCAATATGGTTTGACAGACAATTAAGGGAATGACCAACATACGTCACATTAACTTCAGTAAGTTTGAGGTATCTAAAAGTAATTTTTCAGAAATGTCATTTAAGTTTATTTTGTTTACTGCGCTTTAGAATAGGGCTGCACAATTTGGAAAAAAATGTAATTGCTATTTTTTCTGATCAAAATTGTGATGTAAAATTCGATTTAGTATTTTATAAAAGTTTGATGTGGATGGTTTTAACAGCACCAAAGAAACATTAAGCATCATCACAAAGTATGCTACTGCTCATTTAAAACCTCTTAAACACTTTTGCCATTTTTATTTCATTTTAAATTCTATTTATTATATAGAACGTTTTGAACATTTAAGAATCCAAACACACTGTAAACAATTTTACATCAGTAAAACACTGACCATAACCTACATTAAGGTTGAAACAACAACAGAAAATGTTTAAAGTGCAAAGAATATGAATAACTCTAAAGCCAAAAAGGTCAAGTAGAAAACCTTTACATTTAGATTGTGTCACATTTTTCACATTGTTCACAATAGAATGTGTTGAATTGTCCAAGAACTTTTAAAACTAAATGTTTGTTACCATATTTAACGGTACATTGAAATAATCACAGCTTTTGCGATTGTAAAATAGCACCCTCTCAAATCATGACCTCGGTTTAGAAATATTCAATCATGCAGGCCTACTTTAGAATCCTGTATTTGTAACTAAATATGCTTCAAGAGCTCACACTTAGATATTGCGTGACGCTATTAGCAGGTTTGGTATGCTCCTGTCCCATGACAGAACTCTAAGCTCGGAATTAATTAAGCCCAAGGTTTCCGCCTGGTCAATAAGCATATAAAGGGGTCCGAGATCAGGTAGGTCCCGATAGCTCCCCCTGGTAAAGGGACAAAAAGGAGGAGATGGGGTGGGAGGAGGGATTCTTCCAAAATGAAGATAAGGTAGTGGGATGAAATCAGTCTATTTATTTTAAGCTTGAATCAGTCTGGAGTCTGGACTGCGTTTCCCAAACAAATGATGTAATAAGGAGTGTTTTCCAAAACCGTAGTTGCTTTGTTGCAGATCCATCGTTTTAAACCATGTTAGTTATATCGTAAAACATCTATAATGATACTCTAAACGGGGTGGAGTAACAACTTCTCATATTTTTTGTGCTAAAAC
The DNA here is from genome assembly GCF_052040795.2 of Danio rerio. NCBI lineage: Eukaryota > Metazoa > Chordata > Actinopteri > Cypriniformes > Danionidae > Danio > Danio rerio. The sequence goes on along the minus strand of NC_141028.1, from coordinate 19,205,043 downwards.
TGCACACGCACTTCAAACAAATCCAAAATTAGTTTTGGTAACAAAAAAACATGCACTTGTTTTACATATTAATTGAAATATATTTAAACGGTGCATATAGGGCCTTTACAAAAATCATTGAGAATATTTCATATTTTATTCTAAAACATAAACTAGCTTACATTTTTTTAAATCTCATATGTAAATCATATAAATGGTTTTAATTTACAGTAGGCTGATTATTAATACATGAAGAAAAATTGTACTTAATATTAATAATATTAATTATTATTATTAGTGTTTATTTGTTTGTTATTTTATTTGATTTATTGTAAAAGTCCACTGCAGAAATGTTCTAACCAACAGGCCCATGTCAAATGGTGATACATTTACTAAATCAAAAATATTAAAGTATGCTATTTATTTTTGTTTTCACAAGTTTTGAAGACATAACGTATTCCGCTTTTAAATAATAGGTCATCTAAATTATAGCTTTCATCCAGAGTCACGGCTGCGTTTAAAATGGCATTTAATGTCTCTGAACGTGCACTGGGAAGGGAGCGCAATTGTGGATATGAAATTGCTAAAACTGTACTGTAAATATACTTGCCTTAATGTTTTTTAATTATTATTCCAAGTTCAAATTTTGGAATATTTTAAATGAATAGGGCATTGGGGGATAACTGGTGATAGAACACAGCCAGGAATTATACTTCTAACTACAGCTCTAGAGGTATAGTTAGAAGCGTACAAGTTTGCAATGCAGTTTGCGAATGTTTGTTGGAACGATGGATTTGAGAAATAACAAATCAACAAACTATCTTTGTTACGATGGAACTTGCGATCTTAGCTGGCTAACGATGGTTTGTGGAAACCCACCCCTGATTAGATTATTGCTTATTACGGATGAGAGGCCGGCTGCGAACAATTATATCACATACTCCTCTCGAATTTTGTTTGTAAAACTTCACTCAAAACTGCTTTATTACACTCTCAGAAATAATGACACAGTAAAGCTGGTAGAGGGCAGCACCTTTTTAAATCATACATATTTGTACGTAAAGGGTCCACATTGATATATTAAAGGTACATATTAGTTCTTAAAAATTTGAAATAGTATACTGTTGTACTGTTTTTAGGTACTATACCTTTAGGATAATAAGTGAAGTTTATTTATAAACTACTTTTGAGAGAATCACGTGCTTATGACCACGGCTGGCCCAGCATTAGCAATCACATGATAAACCAATCAAGCGAATCCAAACACACATAAATAGACTTCCTTATTTAACCATATTTGTCTTGAAGAATCCTCCCATCCCCCCACTCCTTCCCCTTTTTCCTAGCTTAAACGGGGGAGCTCTAGAGATCTACCTGAGCCCAGACTCCCCTCACATGACCTAAGGCCCCGTTTACATTAATGCGTTTTAGTTTGAAAACGCATAAGTTTTGCTATGGTTACGGCATCCGTCCACACTACGCCGGAGTTCTCGAGCGCCGAAAACGGAGCGTTTCGAAAACGCTGGAGAGGCCGTTTTCATTCTGAAACGCTGCTGCTCCGTCTCAGTGTGGATGATGGAAAACGGAGACATCTGAAAACGGAGGCGGGGCTGCAGACATTCGCCTCTCTGATTGGGGCTTTTCCTCAATATTAAGTAGCCTAACGTTACACACAGTTCAGTCCTAAATCTTCTCTGTGTAAGTTCAGACTTCGCAAGTTTGATCAAGGCTGCAGTCTCTTCTTCTCAGTTTGATATGGAAAGCAGACTATACCGAGGACACGGGTAAATCTTCAAAGAAAACAGTGTACTGTATACCTTCATTCACATCACCCTGGCTACGTTGTTTCACTTTCTCAACATGTAAACATGATATAAGGAACTGCCTATTTTCATTTTAATATTAACAACTAAACAGACAGCAGAAATTTTGAGGCGTCGTGCTGCATAATGATTATCATCTTCACTGTGTGGATATTTATAACAAAACGAAGCCGATAACAACTGTCTCCTTTCAATTTCAGTGAAAATACGAAACATACCCTCTCTTTTGCTGAATATCAGTTTTAATAATCGATAATGGCCATTATAAAAGTATAACATACAATAAGTTTATTCATTATAGGAAATAAAGGCAAGCGATCAGTCAATATACAGAATGTACGTGCTTACATTAATCATTAACTTATCTTTGCGCTCAGCCAAAACACGTTACCTAAGAACAAGTAATAGATTCCAATGCCCAAAGTCAGGGAATATGTCGTTAGATAAAGACAACAAGATGAATGAAATATCACTTTTAATAAATATAGTGAGATTAGATCCAGCGGGAGATGCTTGATGAGAAGTCTGACTAGCAGAGCTCTCATCTGGGTAGATGGGCTGCAGCGCTTGCTAAAGAGTGTGTGTGTTGTCACGTGATGTGCGTTTTCAGCGTTTTGGTGTGGACGGAGAGCAGTTCAGAAACGCTGGGTAAAACGCGAGTGTGGACACGGATCGTTTTCATTCTAAAACGCCATTTTAAAACTAAAACGCACTAGTGTAAACGGGGCCTAAGAGAAGGGAGCGCCAGGCTCAAGGTTCCTCCAAGCTCAGGGCTCTCTCCCAGGAAAGCATGCCAAACAAGCTTTACTTATCAGTCATCAGCTAAGTGTGAACTCTTGAAGGACCCTTTGGTAACAAATGTGCACATTTCGAAAAGTGACACTTCTGAGGGTGTGCTGTTAAAATAACTTTAAATACCGCGGGACTTTCCAATGACTTTGAAATGTAGGAAATTGGTGTCTAATTTGGATCTTCACTGTATATACCAACATTTATAATGCAGTCTATTGTGATTTGCAAGCTTCAGACACGCGTTCCATCAAGCTTCCACGCAGACACCCTGCTTTTCACCTGAATGAGTAAATATAAATAATTAACAGCTGCAGCTTCACATAATGAAGTTACGTAAACGAGCTGCACAATAGAGTATGCAGATTCATAAGAGCTTGTTGATGTTTTTTTTGTGATGTGCTCAGGAAACCTCCTCAAGAATGAGATGCTTTGTGGAATCTCAGTCTCCATGACAACAGCAGCAGACAAACAGGAGGCTGAACGTGACATTATAATTCATAAAGACTTGACAGCTGTCATTGAAAAAGAGCCACACTGAGAATACAAAGATGTTGACATTTAGACTTGGTGAACATGGAAATAGTGCCTGGCTTAATGATAGGCCTCTCACATGAAGCTGCCATGTGGAAATTGTATAGGCCGGTGTTAGACAAGACTGTGGGAAAATGTCTCCTCATCTTTGTGTTGCAGCACAGAGCCAAAAAATCAGTGCAATTAATCTGCTGCGCAAGAGCATTTTGGGAAATTATTAAGGGGAGACACTGCAAGCAAAACCACTTTTTCATGCTCCTGTCGGTTTTGGGCTTTTTGGGTTTTCTTAAAGTCTTTCTTGAATCTAATGAAAAGGAAACATCCAAAATACTCTTTTCAGTCTTTCTTTTGTAGCACTTTACCAATTTGTATCAGTAGATTTCACTTATAGTACACATTTTTAAAGACAAAATTCTTTTTTTTTTTCCTCTGTACCTAACCATAACTTTTCACTGCAGCCACAAAACCTCACAGTTTTAGTCACATCAATATTTCGAAGGTTTTTTATGGTGGAATATGTTTATACATACTATGCCTGCTAATATACAACAATTTACACAAAAAGTTCCTCTGACTTCATTCAGTGTTCAGATTTTTGTGCTGGAAATGTATTCAAATTAATGCATAGTTGCGACATAGGCTCATTCTGGAAACGTAGCCCTATATACATTTCTGGAGATCGCGAATTATGTAGCCAGAAGTACAAATCACTGCATTTCTTCGTCTTTAAAGCAAATATGTATGACGCCATTCCTTTTCACGCTTACCAGTTGACCGATTAAACAGTTAATACAAAAACAGAAGCCAAAAATAAAATAAACAAGTAAATAACAGGGTGAGAATGTGGGGAAAACCAGGCGGGGGGCTTTACTTCTTCTGGATTACTTTTTAAAACTGCCACCTGGGTTTAGGGAAGTGGGTGGGCAGGTCAATTGGTACTTTTGAAAACACTATTGGTTGGGTTTAGCGAAGGGGGAGGTTTGGTCAGTCTATCGGTCAGTCAGTCAGAAATTATACAGAGGCCTCTGGTGGATTACGCGAGAGCAGCAGGTGCGAATGGCACTAGCAAGATAAATTTGATCTCAAAAAGCGGCCTCTGGTGGATTCGCGAAAACAAAACTGCAAAAAAAAACAACCTAGCTCTAGGGATGTATTTCACGGTATCCAGAAATGTATATAGAGGTATGTTTTCAGAATGAGCATGGGTTGCATATTTAATAAAACAATGTCTCATTGACAAATTTAAACATAACATTTTAGAAAACTTGGATGGTAAAAGTCTTATAAAGTGCTTTAAGAGGTATTTTAACTCAATGTTTGACATAATCTCAACTGAAACAGGAACACTGGGTGAGACAGGGTTTCTTCTACCATTTTTCATAAACAGCAAATAGCGTTAGGTCTCTTTATTTTTTGTATATTCACTGTCAAGTTAGATCAGAAAAGTTTGGCTCTGATTATTATTTTTTATGAGGTGATGTCAAAAACAATTGTGGATAATAAATGACCAACAAAGAATTCTTGTTAATTAATTTAGCCAGAATTGACAAAACCTTTTTATATATCTTTAGATATACTGTTTATTTGTTCTAAATGCAAAATTTCTCACTGTTTAGAGCACAATAGACTATAAATAATCTTAACTCTAACACATTAATAGCAATACCTAAAAAAAAACATACATTTTGATGTTAATGTAATAAATAAACTGGGAAAGTGTGGTGATAAACATTAGCTATTAGCTCACAAAATTAACGCAATGCGATTTTTGCTGTTGTACAAGCTTGTATGTGATTTTTTCCAAAAGGAGAAGTTAAAATTGATGATTGCTGGTTGTGAGAGAAATTTATGACCCGAGTAAAGTGGCTTACAAGCTGCCAATCATTTTTAAATATGTTAAAAACTTCTGGCAGGTGTTGGCTTAAATTCGTAAGGTGTGCTGCTGAACAATTCAATCTGCCAATCCATGTGAAGTTGACCAGTCAAGAGGTGATTTGCACAGATCTGTACACCATCTTTAAAGCTAACATGTCAGTCTGATGTTTTTGTCCAAAAACATGAATTTTAATACATCAGCAGACAAAACATAATGGAACGATTAGCCGCAAAGTACTGATTTCTGCCCCTTTATAATTCAATTTCCTCTTGAACTCTGCTTTACCTACAGTGGCTGTGGACATTTTTAAGGAAGCAGAGGCCTTATTTTCTCTCTCTCAGGTCCTCGTTCTCTCCATTTGGCCTAGTTTGATTCTGTCCAGATGCTGCTGAAACACAGGGCGTCTCTGTTCTCAGAGGAAAGCGGGATAACTGCACCTCCATCCACACCACCCGTCTCCTGAAACCTTTCTGCTGCGACACAAGGCTGGTTAAACTCCACCTGAGAGCCCCAAACGCTGCCAGTGCTGGCACAAAAACGGTCATTAAAACCCCAGCAGCTCCCAAAAAACCAACATTCTCACACATCCAGGCCTGTTTAAACGCGGTCTTCGGGTTTCCACATGAGCCACACTGCAACTGAGCTGCTGTAAAGATCCCTCAACAAAAACAGATTGTGCGATTACACTGTAAAAACACAAGGGTCTATTAAATGAAGGGGAAAAAAAAAAGTTTAGTGACGGGTTACATCTAAAGTTTCTCACTGGCTTGATAAGATTGTTTAGCCTGGACAAGCAGGTGTACAGCAGATCTAGCAGACCATAATTGGGCACATAAGCACATATGCCCAAAATGCTTCATTTTATTTATTTTTTGGCTCTATGACTTTTGAGATCTTGTAGTAATAATGAAATGAATGTATCTTAATTTGCAAAAGTAAATGTGCAATATTTGCAATAATATATTTTATAATATATTTTAAAATAGGCACTATCCTTATAAATAAACTATATATATGAGCAATTCCGTGCAAATGTCAACCTTGCCTTGAAAAATTTTTTTTTTTACCAAGTTACACAAAAAACCCAGAAACAGATTCTGTAAGCAAGTATTTTACAATACTTTAAAAATACTCATAACTGCATCTGTCAGTGTTTTAAGCTATTCTTTTTAATTTGCCAAAATAACACAAGTGGCAATTTCACAGCTGTCACATCCATAACGGAAAAGTGTCACATACATAACGGCCCTTTTTCCTCATAAATGTAAAAATATTCAATAAAATAAAACCACAATTTTTTGTTCTATAGAGAGACAACTCTTGTTTTTTTTTTTTTTTTTTTGATTAGCATTGGTTCTTTTGGGTTGTGCAGTTTAATTCACAGAAATTCTACAAAGTATGCTGTATACTGTAATCTTGGAGACTTTTTTTGTCACATCCATAACGCATGTTTATTTTTCTCATTTAAAATATAAAACATGTTTACAGATTGATATTTTTCTGCTCCCAGAACTCTGCGGTCAGCTGTTTTGAAAAATATAAACAAAAGTTTCAATATAATGTTAACATATGCTTTCAATTTATGTTTTGAGTTTTTTACTGCAAATGTCACATCCATAACTCTGGAATTGCTTATATCTAGACAACTGCATTCTTGACTAAAAAGCCTCAAAAGTACATTATGTTGTCCAACAGCAGCAATATTTGTCAAACTGTAGAATGTCCTCTGCTTTTGCTGTATATGGGCGGAGTAATACTCAAGGGTGAAGGGTTAAGAGGCTAGGCAAGTGCTGTTACTGGCAGAATATTGCACGGCTATCAGCCAATCAGATATACAATTGAAGTCAGAATTATTAGCCCCCCTGAATTATTAACTCCCCTGTTTATTTTTTCCCCAATTTCTGTTTAACAGAGAGAAGATTTTTTTAACTAGGTTAATTAGGTTAAGGCAGGTTAGGGTAATTAGGCAAGTTATTGTATATTGTATAATCTGCAGACTAACGAATAAAAATATGGCTTAAAGGGGTTAATAGTTTTGTCCTTAAAATAGTTTATAAAAAATTAAAAACTGCTTTTATTCTAGCCAAAATAAACCTAATAAGACTTTCTCCTCAATCAAAAATATTACCAAACATACTGTGAAAATTTCCTTGCTCTGTTAAACATAATTTGTGAAATATTTAAAAAAAGAAAAGAAAATTCAAAGGGGAGCTAATAATTGACTTCAACTGTATGTATGTATGTATTTACAATTTTTGTAAATACATTGTTTATAATTTACTCAAATCGAAAGTTCAAATACATCATGATTAATATGTTGCAATAATAATAAACTGTTATACATGTTATGATTGTTTTATTTGTAATTAAGTGTTTAATCATGACTTTAACACTTTTGCATATGAAACATATTTGGTAAATTTAAACTTGAATGTAACAGTGAAACAAACATCTATTTTCTGATAATATAATAATAAGCATTTTATGATATTTAATTATATTTGCTTTAATTAACAAATTATTAAAATAATTCTATAATCAATTATAAATATATAAAATGTAATATTTATAACTTATAAATCATAACATGTTTAGTAAATCCTAATTTTACATTTAAAACAGTTATAATCGTCATAAAAACAAAACAAACATAATATTTAGAAATCATAATTTTGATAATAGTATTTTATACTACTATAAATCATAAAAGAAATTTTTTAAAAATTAATGATATATTCTGAGAGCAGACTGTCAGAACACTTTTATTATTATTTTATTCATATTTCAAATTTAAAAATTAACTATTTAATTTTATTTTAAATTAATTCGAAAAACTATATAATTTTTTATATGTAATCATTAAAAGGTATAATCATGACGTAGAATTTACAACTTAAATTCTGCAATATATGCTATAATTTTTCTATTTAACAAACTCAAAAAATAACAAATGACAAAAATTCACAACGTTCTATAAAACACAGTGATGTAAAATTACACTAGTGTGCTGTGTAAATCTAAATCATTTGACGTCCATGTGTTACACAACTCATTACTCTCACCAAAACGACTTTCATTTCACGACTTCACCGCTAAACATTACACACAAGTGTTATTTCATGTCTAAAACCATTCTCTTCGGGCCAAGAAGTGTCTAAGGGGGATGTGAGGAGGCTCGATGGTAATTTGTGTCTGTTTGTTTCCCTCTTTTCCCCTGCTTCTCCTCCATCTCCGCTCTGCGAGCTCCTCCTCAGCCGGAGAGAGAGACAGACAGACCCAGCAGGAGAGCAGAGCGGGCTGTAATTCCAGCTCTGCGTCCACTATGTATCATTACGGAGAGCTGCATGTAGTTATTTGTGTCCTGTGGCCGGATGTGTTTGGAAGAGGAGGAGAGACTGGAGCTCTCAGGCATCTGGGGCTCCTGCTGAACACACACGTCACCCTGGATTAATGTAACTGGAGCTTTGGGAAGACACTGGATGATGGAACGGAAAGGAGAGAGGGAGATGGAGAAGTAAGGAGATGGAGGAAAGGGTAGAAAGAGAGCACTGGGGATTGGAAAAGTGAACATGGATATGTGAAGCTTATGTGTTTTTGAAGAATAGAGTGGAGACGAAGGATGAGATACATTCATACAAAGAAAGAGCCTTGTGTGTGTTTCTTAAAGGGGTCCTGTTATGCTGTTTAATTTTTTTTTATTATTTACGTCAGAGTGTAGATTTGACGTTTTGGTATAAAAACATATTCTCAATTTATAGGTATTATAAGTCCACTCCAAAGGAAGATACAATTACAACCAGAATTATTAAACCCCCTGAATTATTTAACAGTGTATATTTGTTTGTGCAATAGCGTAGTAGCGGTATTTGGCTGATAAAATGGGTGCCAGGGGTAAAAAACCCCACTACAGTAATTCAAATAATTCTATTAAATAATAATTTTAAAAAAGTTTCAACAAATATATGATTTAATCAAGTAAAATCAAATGTTCAATTAACCAAAACCAACCAAAAACATATATTAATAAGCTTTAACTTTAACAAATTTTAGCTCAACTCATTATAAACCAAACAAACGTAAATTTCCAGGGCCAGGCAAAACTCCAAATAATACCCTTTACAATACAATCAACGGGTGATCAAATATAAAATTAATTTCCATAAAGATGTGAATCAAGTAAATCATTTTAGAATATACAAAATCAATATTAATCAAATTTATGCATAAACTAATAATATTTCAAGGCCAATGTTCTCTGCTTAGATGTATAATATTGTGAAATATTTGATATTCGGATTCTCACATGTGTAAAAACACATACGGTTTACATTGCACTGCAGTGGAGAGATTAGAGCTGCTGGATTTACAACATGTAAACTCATCAACTTCTCCCGGATTATATGAAAATAAGTGGCTGTTTAACTTGTAGAAGAATAGAGTGAATGTTCTAGTTACCTAAGCGGTGAGTATCTGTAAATAACACACCATCAGATTGTGTATAAAAATTATTCTCATTGCTGTCTTCTACTGAAATTTGAATGAATTTTACACACCATATCTTTTGATCTGCTAGTATTCAAATGTCTGCGACCCAAAACAAACATTTTTTTGTTATTATGGGGAGGTTTGTCAAGTGTCTACAATTTAGAAATAAAAATTTGATTTACATGAAATTTCATCAATATGCATGCATGCAACCCACTCAAGTTTTCCACTCATACTAGCTGAATCTTGAAAGTCCTGTGAAGTGCTTTGAAATCTGAATTTTTTTATTCAATGTTTCATTTAATTTCAACTGAAAAATGAAGAGGGGGCAGGAATTAGAGTAGCTCCTCCCCCTTTAAAAAACAGCCAGTAGCATTTTTTTTAAATCACAGCTCTGCCAGTGAGAGTGGCTAAATTCTTGCATAGAATAAGAAGTGCCTTTAAAAAAATGAGGTGACATGAAAAAGATCATTGCTCGATTTAGGCGACTATATGTTTGATTGTTTGTATCAGTTCTATATTTTCTAAACATAAATTTTGACTCTGTTTGGAGCACACTTGCTAATAGATATCCTTAAAACTAACAGACTAAAAGACAGATGCCAAATGGTGTTGCACGTGAGCATACTAAATGGCTAATAGCAATAATCAAACTTCTACCATAGATGATTGATTCCATGTAGAATTACAAACATTTTTAAATTACAATATGGCATAATGTCAGTATTTGTCCTGTGAATGTCAACACTAGGAAAATGGGTTGCTGCTGTGAGGAACATGATGGTGTGACATTGATGTTGAAAACTACCTAGTACAGTAAATCTCCATATGACAGCTCTATTCTACGTATCAGAGCATAATGGTGAATTTTTATTTTTTTATTTTTAAATTGGTATTGTAAAGGCCAATTCAACAACAACAACAACAAAAAAACCTGAAACCTACTAACGTGTTCTTATAATTTTGGATAAATTATTCCTTGAATTCTGAGCAAATGCAAACATGCTAACATGACTACATGTAATTTTCAGCTTTACATGTCAGATGGATCAGTGAAACGTTTTCCATATATTTCCATAACACTTTTACTCTATGCATTAAGTGCACATGTCATTTTAAAGCCGGAATGATCCTCCGCATATGTGTTACTTATGTTAAACAGCTGAATAGATAATTTTCCAACAAAGTCTTAACTTGCTGTTGAGTGGATATAAAAGAGAGAAAAAGAGGACATCAGTTTATCCTGTTTCTGGGATGAGAATGTAAACAGTTTCACCCGTCCAGACCCTGTTATGTCTGCATGACGTCTGTCCAGAGAGGCTTTCAGAACTTATGGTTATTTCTAAAGCTAAAAGCTAACAGTGTCCATCCCATAGCGGCAAGTGAAAAGACCACAAATAAAACAAATCACTGCATATGGTCTTCCAGTTTCTTCTCTTTCGACCTGAAGATTTGATCATACACTTTCAGTCCTGCTATTTGTGTCAGCTGCTCTTATGTGCATCTATTTGCATATCAGTTTAGCTGATAGCTAGCTGCTAACAGCCTTCAAGGGCTTTCAAAACATGGAAATTCTGCCATCATTTGCAAACCTTCGTGGCATTCTAGATGTGTATAGGTTTCTTTCTGATATGAAAACATATATATTTGAAAATGTTTGTTTTTCCATATAATGACAGACAAAAACATTATTCAAAATAGCATATTTTGAGTTTTTGAAAAAATCAAATTAACTCTCAAATTATGACACAACTAATTTTTTGGTTTTTTTATCTCATGGAAACTGATACATCCATTGAAGACCATATAGACATTAAAAACAAAAGAAATTATAAAAAACATAAAATGACTAAACAAAATACATAAAAATGATAACAAATTGAACTTATAAATGAATTAACCCTCAAATCAACCACTAAACTGGTGTAAGGGGTTTAATATATGTAAATCGATTAAACTGAATTGTGTTTTGTTTTAGTTGTTCTAGTTATTTATTTAAAAGTGACTGTGTAGACATTAGACTTAGACTTAGACTTAGACTTAGAAAACTTTATTGATCCCGCAGGAAATTGCTTATGTAATGACTGCCATAACACACAAAACACAGAAACACAAAACCACAAGACAAAATAAATAAATTAAGTAAGTGAAATAAGTCACATAAATCCAACCAATCTATAAAAGGAAACAGCCACAATACATAAGTATACAAACTATTATATAAGATATTACACTTAAAAGAATCAGTGGTAACTAATACTATTAAGTCATATATCAAGTAATGAAAATAATATTAACCAAAACTAATAATATTACACATAAAACAATTACACATAAAATAATTCAAGTAGTAAAGTGATTCAGCACAGTGGTGGGAAGCGTGCGTTACCTTAGTGTCCCACCAGGGAGGATATACAGCCATATCACACGACTACGTGTGTAATATTGTTAATATTGTGTAAAAATTCATACAACAGTTCAACGTCATAATTATGTATATAAAAAAGAAAATCAAACATGGAGTCTCAAAATCCTTTTGTATTAGGAACTACTTTCTTCTGCTATTCATTTACATCTGCAACTGACATCAGAACAGGAGAAACCGTTACTGATTCACCAACGTCACCAACAAAACAACCTATCTCTGGGATAAATATATATATATATATATATATATATATATATATATATATATATATATATATATATATATATATATATATATATATATATATATATATATATATATATATATATTTATTTTATTTATTTATTTATTTTTTTTCCAAAATCAGTATAATTTTGCAGTGTAACACTTTTTTTTACTATATTTTTGGTTAAATATATGAAGTATGATTAATATTAAAAACGGAAATATAGCTATTAAAATAATAGTTTCTGACTGATAGTGTCATATTTAACACAAAATCTGGGTGTCTGGTCACTTTTCATCGCTACGCAAGAGAGTGAACGCATAATTGAATCCACTAGTTCATCCAAGAGCACATGAAATCATCCTTGGATGAATCTACTGCCCTAGAAAGAATTTGGAAAACT